>NC_086380.1:36218989-36523467 GCF_036588685.1 Mytilus trossulus | reverse complement strand
TTTAAAATGATATACAACACTTTATAATATCATTGTTTATGTTTAAAAATGTGTCTTGTCCGTGATTTCACCAAAGTAACACCAGTAGCGTGCGACGTTTCATTCAATAACGTCACACGTTTTCGGTCAAATTCTGAGGGTATTAATGAATTTTGAAGCCATTTATCTCAAAAACAAGGATGGTGACATATGATTTTCTATACATGTATGAATTCAGTTTGTAATTCTGAATATTATGTTAGTTTTTAGTTATTCTCCGTATATAAGAACATAGCCAACCATTATAAAATCTAAAAAGGTTAGCCGAAAAACAGGCATTTCCCCTATATACCTAAGTAAATTTGTCGCCCAAATCGACGTTTTCCAATGAAAATACCAAGAAAACAAAAATGGTGACCCCCATTTTTTATTACATATTTCGATGTAACTCGATGCAAAGAAGGCGTATGCCAAAAAGTTTGGAAATCGGGAGATATGCCATTCGGTATCGTGTTACCTTAAGGTGGTACCTAACACTACAGGGAGATAACTCTGTAAAATCAGCTTAACGTTTTAATAACGTTGTGGTGTAAAGGGAATAATAAGCTTCTCAATGATCAAAATTGGTGTTTGTCAAACTACTATATAACCAGTGTATTTTTTCTGAAAAAACGGTTGGTTAAAAATTTTTGAAATTTTTATATTTTTGTTAAAGGGTCAAAGTAAATACTTTGTCCAAATTTTATGAAAATTAATCGAGCCACATTTATTTTAGTGAAAATGTTGGGTACCACCTTAAACCAACGAAAATGTGCAAAAATTTTTACATTTTGTATTTTTTTTGGCAGGAACATGTATTTAATTTGACAAACAGAAAACAAGAAATAGGTAAAAATGTGTACTAAAATTAAACATGTTTATTATTTTTACAATTTTCCAACAAATAGTTTCAATTATTGATACTGTCTGAAAAAAGTAAAAAGTAAAATAATGAAACTAAAGATAAGAATAAATGTCATTTGAATTTCTTTTATTTATTGAACTTATTTTTAAATTTTAATAAATACACTGTTCTGAAATTTAATATAAAAAAAAATACAAACAATTCTAAGAAATAAGATATACCGATGAATGCAACTGTTCAGTAGCCAAGCTTTGAATATGACACAATTTGAACAGTAATCTGCATCATTGCTAGCAATTTTCTTCTAAATAACCAACAATACACCTCACCTTGTTGAGGATGTTTGGCTTACAACTTCTGAAGACATTGGAAAGCTCACAACATACAAGCTGCAACATAATTTGCAGATTACGAGACAGAGTTCTTGGTTGATGGATACCGCTTTCTATGGAATGACTAATACATAGAAGGACCCCGCCCCACAAATCACATGGAAGAATGTCACACATCAAAGTTAAGATGAGACTCAAACATGTCCACCCCAACAACTAAGAGATCATCGAGTTACTGAAGAAGGCAAAGGCACTATCAGAATGTTATATTATCGAGTATGCAGCAAGAGGAGCCCGCCCACCAAAAAGACGACGATACATAGTAATAGACACCAGACCCAAACTACTGAACGACAGTTACCAACAAGGACTTATCAACGTGATAGATTACTCTGACGCAGCTTCCTATCTTATCCATTTGAATTGAACAATTAAGTGAAATATTGAAATTTGTGACTTTGTAAATTAATGTATTGGGACTTTTGATATGGATATAAATAATTTATAAGATGTCTAATTGTAGACTTAATAAGAAAATTTCTTTGGAGTAATAATATCAGTTTTAATAAAGTAAAAAATTGGAATTGTAGAGTGAATACAAAGTTTAAAGAACTTAGAACTTTAAAGATCTTAATCAGTATTGTAGTATTGAATGTATTTTGAGCAAGTCTGTTATCAAAGATATTGAAAACAAACTATTTATTATGTACCAAAAGAAATGGCACTCAAATTTACTAGCTAATGAAAGCAGTAAATTGCGTACTTACAGGTTATTTAAATAAAATTATTGTACAGAAAAATATTTAAGTATTACTATGCCCGGTAAATATAGAAGTGCATATGCTAAATTTAAAGCAGGTGTTGCTCCGATTAAAATTGAAACTGGCCGATATGAAGGTATAGATGTAAATGAAAGGTTTTGTTTTAACTAGAAAAAATGATTTGAAATTATTTGAAGATGAAAAACATGTTTTATTAGAATGCCCAGAATATGCAGATTTGCGAACGATATTTTTTAACAGTGTATGTAGTATAGAAAGTTGTTTTAGTAATTTATGTAATGAGGAAAAGTTTTTATTTATGTTTCATGCTGATAGAGTTTGTTATTTTACAGCCAAAATCTGCCATGAAGTACTTTTTAAGAGAGAGTGTATTTAATACTCGTAATAAGTGCATGTATACAAGGTTGTTTGTTTTCTTTTTGTATAATTGTTTTTAATAGTATGGTGTTTTATGCTAAGATATATTGATATATGTTATAGATGTAATATAAATGTATTTTAATCTGTGTTTTTACAGTCTCTCATAACTCTTTTTAGAGTGGCTCTTTTATAAATTGATCTGTTAATATTATATTGTGTTTTATGTCAAATGTTTTAAAGAGGTGAGACTCTAATAAATTATTTGTTGTTGTTGTTGTTGTATAAAAGATTGTATTTCTCAACTTTTTACATATAGTGCCCCATATTACTTATTTTACCATAGTGCTTTATTTAATTTTTTTAGACAATGCATTTATAAAATTGATTTATATATTGAATAAAGTATGTTTGCAATAAAAGAAAACTTCTATTGGTGTATTTATATCATGAAAATCATTCAGAAACTAAAGTATATAAAGACACTTGTATAACTGAATGTCATTGTTTTGCCAGAGCCGTGGTGTAGTGGTAAGTGCATCGGACTACTAACACAAAGGTTCCTGGTTCGATTCCCGTTCGGGATGAAAATTTCAGGGGCTGAATTTTCGGCTCTCCCTTGACACCATTTGCGAGTATGGTCATGAGGAAACGATGATAGTCCGTCGGCAGGGGACGATAAATGGCTGACCCGTGTTAAGAGAGAGCCATATCTCTTGCACGTTATAGACACCCTTGTAGATTTCGAAAAAAAGCAGGCTAATGCCGCTACAAGGCAGCACTCGCACCCGCAAAGTGGAAAGGGATTAATATAATTTGCAAAACTTGTTTCCCAATCCACTATAAACAAATATGTTTAAACTATTGTTTTGTCATTGTACATGTATGTTTAATGAATTGATTGAATTGATATAAAATTAATAAAAAAAAATATTTGATTTAAAAAAAAAATCTATACAAATGAAAATGGAATTACAAAAATACAAAAAAAATTACCTTAATATATAGAAAACGTTAACCAAAATTGTATATACCTAAGTTTTAACAGACTCTACAATTGTATGTTCATTAAACCTTTTGTCTTTCTTGTTTTCGTTACAAATAGATAATTGATAGAATTAATAGTGGGCGAAACAGGAGTAAACCGATACAACTTTGGCTGGCTTTCTGCTTTGTTTGACATGATAAATGTTTATTCAAGCTTTCTAATTAAGATTGACATCTTCATATATAGGTACATGTATGTAAACCTGTATATATGATAATATGTAAATTCAATTGGACGTTATCAAAATCAAGCTTTCATTGTGCCGATTTCATTATTTTCATTTGCGCCGATTTTATTTGTACTCCTAATTGCATTTACAGTTTAACATAGGTAATAATGGCCACATATATCGGAAGGTCAGTACAAATGATCGCGGAAAATGTAGACTTATTTTTTTCTACAAATTAAAATCTTGAATGTCTCCTTTGCAATGATTTACATGTCAGCAATATTTATAGATGGAACTGTTATCAATAAGTTACTTTACACGGATGTAAAAATGGAAACTACGTATATCTAATGTACGCTCTCTTAACATAAAAGATTATAGTGTTATGAAGTGATGTGGAAAATAATTTGCGATCTCTGCCGTCAAAAACAACTTTCCTTTGTAGCCCAGGTTATGTATATTGACTTTGAACAAGAAATGCATAACGCAATTATTGGTGCTTTTCCACAATGTAGAATATATTGTTCTCGTTTTCATCTTGCTGTGAACTGGTGGTGGAAAATCAAGTCTATTGGGCTGAATACAGTGTATAAAGACAAATCAAGTGACATTGGTAAATGGCTATCCCAAATGATTGACAATTCATAACATTTGTACAACTGGCTAACGGAAGAGGTATATGATGATAAATGAAAAATAACATTCACCAGTAACTTACATGTACCTGTAATTTACCTGTAAAAAAATCAGGGCAAATAAAAAAAATATCGGCGCCAATGAAAGAAAAAATCGGTCCAAATGAAATGCATATCGGCCCCAATGCAGAACGCCGATCAAAATATAAGTATCCAAAATATACAAACAAGCTTATTAAAGTGTTTATCTACATACATTAGGAAATTAGTTGTAAGCTTCAGTGAGATCAGGCGAAATGTTTATCATTTCTCCTTAAGACAATTTGAAATAAAACAAATGACAAACGACAATGACCTTTTGTCATAATTGTATTTGTTCTATAAGATTTTGTCAAATAAGCAGTGTAAATAAATTTTAACTTCATTGCAAGATCGGACATTATTTTATGAGAATCATCCAGACATCAGTTACATGCATACGTTGCCAGTATGTCAAAACTTCTAGGAATAATTGTTTATCGGCCTAACCTTCTGAATACTCAATTTTGGAAATTTTAGAAAAATTGACATTATAATTTGAAGGATTATATCATAAGGAACATGTGTACTAAGTTTTAAGTATTTTCATCAAAAACTACCTTGACCAAATAATTTAACCAAAAAACTTAAACTTGAAGCGGAACAGACGGACGAACGGACGTACAGAAAACATAATGCTAATAATTTGGACATAACAATAACTTTCACCTATCTAATTAACATGTACACAATCGGCGCAAACGAAAGCCTAAATCTTCGCAAGTGAAAGATAAACAAGAATGTGTCCATAGTACACGAATGCCTCACTCGCACTATCATTTTCTGTGGTTAGTGGACCGTGAAAATGGGGTAAAAACTATAATTTGGCATTTAAATTAGAAAGATCATATCACAGGGAACATGTATACTAAGTTTCAAGTTGATTGGACTTTTACTTCATTAAAAACTACCTTGACCAAAAACTTAAACCTGAAATTTGCACTATCATTTTCTATGTTCAGTGAACCGTTAAATTGGGGTCAAAACACTAATTTGGCATTAAAATTAGAAAGATCATATCATAGGGCACATGTGTACTGAGTTTCAAGTTGATTGGACTTCAACTTCATAAAAAACTACCTTGACCAAAAAACTTTAACCTGAAGCGGGACGGACAGACGGAAGGACGAACGGACGCACAGACCAGAAAACATAATGCCCCTCTACTATCGTAAGTTGGGCATAAAAAAGATGAAATGTCGATCGCCGCAAAAATAAGACAAAATCTACGCATGTGAAAGAATAAAAAATAAATTAAATGCAGATCGGCGCAAATGCAAAAAGTCTAGATCAAAATTTACATTTTGTTATTTTCATTTGAACGAAGTTTAAATATACATGTAGTGTAGTATCTTTTGTGTCCATTTGTGTTCAATTTCCACAAGATATCAGCTCGACACTTTATTCCTCTTTTCTTGGGAGACGTATTTTTAAGCGTACACCATGTTGGCGTCCGTGAAAAACGCGAAATAGGACGTTACAATTTGACGTTCTTTCATTGCTAGAAACAACGACACAGAGCTTTTATGTCACTACCAAGTTGCGTTAGTTGATGCGCATAAACAATAGGCTGTTTGGTCTTTAAGTATAATTTACAATAACCGAAACTATTTTTGCCCATCAATTTCATCCAGGGTTCATAGATTTCAGATAAATGTAATGCCTTACATGTCAAAACGTATGAACTAGAAAAAAACAATAAACACGGCTTTGTCCGCCTCATTTTAAGAATTACATATCAAATTTGACATCAGCGGTCAACTCAGTACCCCAATATATGACAAATGAGACGAGTTTGATTTTGTAATTATTTATTTTCACAACTTAAGCGTCAATATATCAACTTCACCTGCATAATTGCAACTCATTTGACAAGCGATAGCTTGCAGCTACTACTCTAAGACTTTATTCAACATTTCATAAGCAGACATTTGATGAACCAGGGCTATGTCAAAAAACGTGTTGTCCTTTTTCTAAAAAAAAACCCAAAAAACAATCAAGACCTAGTTGATATATAATCCGTATCATGTTCACAAATAATTGATGATGACCTTGACCTGTATATTCTACGTACTGACCTATTTTGTCATATTAATTACATGCTATAGTGTTCTTTTATATTTGTCATTGTCTATCATTAACCTAAACATCTATTTTATTCTATTTGCATGGCTCAGTATATATATATCGCGCCATTGTGCTATTGCATGTGTTATGGTAATTTTATTGTGTTTTTTTCTTCAATTTTGATTTCGTTTTTTGTGTATCGATTTTCTATATTCCATTTTTTTTATTTCATATCCCTTATAGGGGAATTATGCAGAGTTCACAAAAAAAAATTTCCCTGGTGGTCCTTGGAGAAAATCTGCTGGTCCTTACTATTAATTCTATTGAAAAATACTAAAATTGTGTCAGTCCTATTCAAAATTTTGGTGGTAAAATCCCGAGTCCCACCACTTTTCGCGAACTCTGATTATGTTTTCCGCTCTAAGCGAACGTTCGTTCTTTCGTCAATCCGTCTGTCCCATTCTTCGGGTTAAAGTTTTTGGTCAAGGTAGTTTTGATGAAGTGGAACTGAAAACGTGGTACACATGTTCCGTAGGATATGATCTTTCTAATGTTAGTGCCAAATTTAAGTTTTGATCCCAATTTCAAAGTCAACAGAAAATATGAAATGATTATGGTAGTGACCGCTTCAGGTTTAAGTTTTTTGTCAGAGTAGTTTACTATGAAGTTAAACTCCGACCGAGCTGAAACTTACTACACATGTTCCCTATAATATAATTTTTCTTCTTCATTTAAATGCCAAATTAGAGTTGTTTTGCCCCCAATTTCACTGTCCATAGAAAATTATAGTGCGAGTAATGCATTCGTGATCTATAGACACATTTTTTGTTATAGTGATAAAAACAAAACGTTGTAAAACCAGGGTTAACCCACCATTTTCCTCATAATTAAACGCATCTACCAAGTCATTAACATGCAAATGATTTCCTTTCGTTTCGTGTGTCTAAGCTTTAAAATTTGGCATTTGATAAGGGACTTTCGTTTGAATTTTCCTTGGAGGTCTTTTTTTATTTTACTTTGTAAAGGCATGGCTAATTTTTATAACAATGAAAAACACAATTTTCTGGTAAAAACCGATAAAATTGATATATTGAACTCTTTCTATTTGTCAAATGACTTTCAAAAGGAGACAAAAATAATGTATCTTCTTTATTCATGAAATTTACATATAATTTTTTGATACGCAATACATATTTTTATTTTATAGAACAGTGAATACATAGATCACTCCTAAGTTATCATAACAATAATTAGGAATTGGTATTTCTAATGTCTTCTTCCATTTACTATTTCCTTTAACTCGTCCATTACAGATATTAAAGACTGCTCATATTGCGGCTCACCATAGTTTGCTCTCTTGGTTATTACAATTTTACCATCTGAAAAATATCATGTTAAACTTCATTCAGTTAATTATGTCTGACAACGAATTAACAAAAAGAGTCATACATGCAGATACAAAGCTGGTAACTATTTAAGCAGGAAGACCTAGGTTAAGGGAAATAACTCTTAAAATCATGAGCATGCTTGTGTCAACCATGTTCATCAATATATTCTAAGCTTCTAGGTTTCAAATCTTCTTCAGGTAAATGCCTAAACTACATTGATGAGACTTGGCTTTTACAAACGCAGAACTGATTTGAAGAGTTATCTCTCTGAACCAATGTATTCCCCCTTAAGCAACAGAAATGATTGCACTGTGACAAGAAGACAGCATCCATTATGTAAAGAACTGATCACTTTTAGTCCAGCGTGCGTTTGTTAACAATAGAAGTGCCTCATCTGTCAGGATTTAAATTGTAACATTGAAACATAGACACACTTATACTTAAATTCAAATAAATGGTTTTCTTTACTTTACTATATAGAGAACTGTATTGTTTCTGAATCTTGGTCTACGTAACCGTGCACACATACGTGACCTATGTAAAATGTAGTAGCATTTTGTATAGAACACGGCTTTGTTTACAGAGCAATAAAAGAACAGAATGTAATCTAATACCTTTGACATCTGGTATTACATCATTTGTCAGGTAACAGTTGTAATAGTTTCTGTACAAATTTCTTTTCCTCGCTAGATTTAACATCCCAATTGAAGGTTCCAGGGCATCAATTTTGCTGAATCCATATTTGCGAATCTATAATTAAATATTTGAAAAGTTATTATGATAAAAAGAAGAAATAATCTCTACCCCTCACTTTCTTAAAAGGATTAAATTAAAATCTTTAGAAACACGAAATACAAGATACATTTACAGGCAATTGGATTGAATGTGTATCGTAATTGTTATAAAACAGCATGCAAGAAAATAACATTTCGGGTCTTCCATTTGATTAGGGACCTTCCGTTTTGAATTTTCCTCGGAGTTCAGTAATCTTGTGATTTTACTTTTTCAACTTTTATTGCGTATTTTTATTTTTACTTTGCGTTTTTTTTTGTTTTAAAAGTGTGCCACATATTTTATTGTATATTTTGATGTTGCTTTGGCAAATGTGGTTTCTTCCACACTGGTGTTAAAATGATAATCGTAACTGGAATTACGACGATTCCAATATGGCGACGGCAAAAAATAGGTAAAATCTTTTCAGTCATTTTTCTCAAATGTAGCCTGTGTTTGTCATTTTTTACGCAGCTGCAAGGTTTTTCATTACCATTACATCATATATGAATCGTAACGATGCACTAAAATTGTCTAAGCGCTTAGAAAATTGCCGTTAAAAATTGGGGATGATAATCGTAACTCGATGACATTTTTCTTGTTTGATAATCGTAATTTCTTTATCGGATAATAGTAACTGAAAAATAATAAATGTGTCTTCCAACATTTGAATTTCAGGATCCCTTCTAGTTGGTCTCGCTGCATCCTTACTTTCATAGCATTTTGTGATAAATCTCCAGATCCTTGACCAAAGTTTAGCATCAAAATGTCCACGGATGTATGCGATACTGTCTGATGTGTAACAAATAAAAGCCAATTCTTCAACAGTAAATGTTAAGCGGCCATTTGGTTTAGCACCTGGGTTTTGTAATAAACAGGAATTTCATATAATGCGTCAGTTTTATACTTCTATCCGGGCATGGGACATTTTAACACGAACGCAACTTCATTATTGTTGGTATTGACACCAGTCATATCGTCACTTATTACCGCTTGTGTGTCTCCGAAAGGAAGAGTAATACAACCGTCCTGTTTGTAAAGCAGGTCTGAGAAATACACCGGCATAAATTTTCCAATAATGGACTCAAGGCATTAATTTCTTGAGCTGTTCCATATTCGAAGAGTGAGGACAAATGATCAGATATTTGTTGTTCATCTTCCTTGTAATTTTTATCATAATGATTCTGATGTTCTTTTAAAGTGTCCAGACCAAGCGCGCTCTAAATATTGCACTGCCTGTAACTCTACTTCCATTTCGCAGTTGATGCCACGCATTACATCTTTGTTTAATGATCTTTTAATTTCGGTGCAACGGTTCATTCAACTCTATTCCGTCTTTTAAGCATTTATAATTCTCTTGTCTGTTTAACTTTACAGTGGATTTACTTCCTTGAATATATAGTTGTGTGAGGTACCATTCAAGCATGATGCAGCGTATCCTAATTTATCAATACCATCAATAAACTATAATACACAGGTCCACATGAACTGTTAGTCGGTAAGGATTTCCCAGTCAAAACGGGAACATATCATATTGCTTTCTTTTCCGTTATAGCTATGATATCGCCCTAAACTGGTACACCAAGCTCATGCGTAGGAAGGCCTCAGACTTACAAAGTTTACTATTATTACAAAAAATTAGGTTTATCTTTTTATAGATGCAATGATTTTTTTTTGTCAAAATATTTGTCTCAATAAATAAAAATGATGACCATAAACACTTACCTTGATACAGCTGTCGTGGATCCTGTTGTTCACTATGTTAGAATATGCCTGAAATGTGATCCGATATCGGGTTTATATACGGCATGACTTAACCATTTAATCGTGGGGGTATGTAGCAATGTAAATCAGATTAAAAACAAATAGTATGAGGTATACTTTCAGTATATGTTCATAAATAATAATTGTTTCGATGTTTGATAACTGATATTCAATAAATAGCTCAATGTTAACCAATAAAATAATAAGAAAAATAGAAAATTGCAACACCTTACACCCCTTAAATTGGATTCGTCCATTTACTACGCACAGTATACGTTGAACCACCATACTGAACAGACGTGTTTTAGGCTCCTTAGTGTAATATGATAATTAATATATATCTAGTTATCCCCCCTGAAAGTATTTACTCAATATTATTAATGAGAAATATTTTTTTTGGCATAACGGACAGAAATATTCAAATAGATAATTCATAAATTATGTTTACCAAAGTAATGTTATAATCCGTATATCAATACTGTTATTTACACGTTTACATGTATGTCCCATAAGGATTAACCAGATAAGTCGAAAATCAATAATGACTCATGTTCCCAAAGGGATTAACCAGATAAGCCGAAAATCAATAATGATCAAGAAAATTATTTACACAATTAAAGAATGAGAATTGTATAAGTATTTCATGGTTTATTAATTATAAGTGAATGGAAAAAAATAATATTAAATAAATTAGTTAATTTAATTACGTTACGGAGAGTTGCCCAAATTTTATTTTGCCTGTTATAAGGGCGACTACCACTTTAATGCCCGACATCTTGTTATCTTTAAAAAAAAAAAAGTCGCTGCCTACTACATACCATATATACATACTACTATAGTAAATTGTGTAAAATTTCCCTCCACACAGTTGCCCATGCAAAGTAAAGGCAACTTTTTACCTGAAGAGACAGGGATGACTACTAACATTATTCACGTGTAATAATTTGCACTTTATAAAAGTTTACATTAAATTTAAATAAAAAAGCACATTATATCTAAGTTAATATATAATATGACATGGTACATGTACTTCTTGGATGTGTATAATTCCAACAGTTTAAAGTAAGTTTTTTTCAGTATATTGAGGTTATTTTTTTTTCTCGGATAAAGTTAATATTACTTTCTTAACTTTTCCTGGAGGTCTGATGGATGTGCTGCATATTTACGTAAAATAAGACTGGAGTTAAGCACATCTGTGACTGTAGTTTGTCCTGTGGAAGTCAACTCAAAATACACCGTTAGTTATGTCTATGATGTGTGTTTACCTTTTTTTATTCTAGCGTAACTCATGGGTCTTTTGTATACGAAACGCGCGCCTAGCGCAACAACTACATTTCAATCCTGGTATCTACAATGAGTTTATTTATCCCTTGTTCTATCTTGTTGGCACGGCTTCTTTTTAAAAACTGTTATAGGTTAAAGTACGGCCTTCAACACGGAGCCTTGGCTCACACCGAACAACAAGCTATAAAGGGCCCCAAAATTACTAGTGTAAAACCATTCAAACGGGAAAACCAACGGTCTAATCTATATAAACAAAACGAGAATGTCTTTATTACATTATCAAGTGATTTCGTTTACTTATATATGTTTTCTGCTGATATACCTTATATTGACTATATCTATTGGTTAACACTAAATATTCAAAGGGCTTAATTTTTGGTTCATAATTCATCGTGCACTGTGTTACAAGCTTGAATAAAATTGATAAGGAAAGATGTTGGCCGTCTTTTGACAGTTACATTTGATGTTGTCCGCGAGTGGCGTTAGAGACAGTGAAGAAGAGTATGCCAAAATGTTGCAGAGGCATGTGTTTGAATCCCGCAGTGGTTATAACAAGAACAGAAAACAACTTTTCGGGAATACAAAATAAACAAAGTGCTTTTTTCATTTGACAATTAACATAAAAGGCAGTTTTGCAACTACATGTTTAGTATGACTAATAGTATACCTACAATATATTTGATGTTTGATTTGCAATAAAACAAAAGTCATCATAAAATACTGTGTTATATGCTTCCTATTTTACCTGTTTTATGTCTTTACATGAGACAGACTGCTGACTATGCACATGCGGTATGTGCTTTGCTCATTGTTGAAGTCCGTACACTTGTGGACAATTGTTTCACTGGCAATCATACCACATCTTAATTTTTATATTTAGGGCGTTGCTGACTTATGCATTTAACTGAAGTGTTTTAAGGGATTTTAATTGACACTTATATGGCTTGAATTTCAAAAGAGGTTAAGAATTATGAACTTTATAAACAGTCGCAGCTCAATTTTCAGGCCTTAATAAATCTTTTAGAGAACGTGTTTTTGTTCTCATATGCTCATTTGCTGACAGTTTTTTTTTTGTCGTGCTGATCAATGTAGCAGCCACTATTGAAAACTCGATATATGCCCGACTTTTCCATAATGTTTTAATGAAGTTGATCTATTATATAAATAAAAGATGTTTTTTAAATTATTATCTAAAATTTGGGTTTAAACTTCAAATACTCTAAATAAATTACTAGTATATGATGTTTCATAAATGCCAATAAGACAACTATCTCATGTATCTGGCAAATCCCAAATGCAAAATGCCACAAATGCATGTGATAAAATTACGCAGAAGGAATAACAAAAATGTGCTACACTGAATACAATATACAAACTAAGGTACTTTGGCTTAGTTGTTAAATCAGTATATAAATTTAGATTAATGCATTTATCCCCATCGATATAAAATTTCTTATGTGGATCAAAAGCCGCATGATGTAAACAGAAAGACGCTACGTACACTGACACTCAAATGAAAACAGAAGGAGAAGGCAATAACGAAATAATTTAAAACATTTAATGGTCGGTACGAATACGGCTATGGCTATACTAATAGACATAATTTTTTTAGGAATGATTGTATTTATGGTACAAGTGTTGGGCCCACTGTTGTCAGTTATGTCTTTAATTTAAAAATAAAATGATTTTGAATGATTGTCGACAATACACAATTGTAGCCTTGGTAATATATGATTTAAAGATTTAGAGTTATACCATTGTATCTGTTCTCTCTTTTTTTATTCTTGGAAGTTATTTTCGAGAAAATATTCAGTCTGGTTTACGCAGGCGCATTGATAAGTAAATAAATATTTAAATAAGTTTTAATAACTTTATTTTTGATAATGACATGTCAGCAGTATTGGATCCTATTCTCCGCATCCTGAAGGTCCAACACTGAAAATATACATGAAATACATATATGAGTAATACATTTGTTTACACATGTTAACCTTGACTCTGAGTTCTATACACTTTAAGATGTCTTGTTCGTTTTCCACAAAAGAGTTTGTTGTGTATCTTACTTTAATTTGGCTGATGTGCTTTTTAATCCATGTCATTGTTAGTTTTCGATCTATACGTTTGACTCTACATCTGGTCTCATTCCCAACTAAGGTTTGCTGTGTAATATGCTTCCTATTGTGAAGTCTTTTCAGGAGACAAACTTAAGCTCATTGTACTAATATATTTAACTCGAGTATTTTGATGGGTTTTACTTGACACTATTATGGCTTGAGTTTCAAAAAAATATTAAGAACTTTAAACTTCATAAACAGTCACAGCCCAATCTTGAGTGCAGTTCACCCCCTCCAGCCCATAATAAACTTTCTAATATGAGAACATGTTTTTGCTCTCATATACTCATTTGTTGACATTTCCTAGTTTTGCCGTGCAAATGTAGCAGCCACTATTTAAAAATCGATATATGGCCGACGTTTTCTTAATTCGGTAATTTAGCTATTTCTAAAGTTGATCTATTGAATCAATAAATGTTGTTTTTAAATAATTTACTAGAATTGTGGTTTAAGATTAAAATACTTTAAATAAATATCACGATGTTGTAAAATTGCCAATGAGACAACTACTAGTATCTGGCAAATTCCAGATGAAGTGGGTTTAAAATACTATAGGAAACAATTAGCCTTCAACAGTTTACAAATTTAAACTCAATAGTCAGTTATAAAAAGTTCCGGTATGACAAAATGTAAAATTTTAATGGATAAACCAACGAACTGATTTATTACAAAACCATAAATGACCAACAAATATAACAGACAGCAACCCACAAAAACAGTGTAAAATAGTCTTCTGACTTCGAACAGACACATACATAATATGTCACCGTTAGGATACTCGAGTTCGCTCAAACATCATTGGTTCCACAACAGTAATGTAACAGCATATAATCATGATAACAAAACAAAAACTATACACATTGTGTTTAGTTGAGGAATGAATTCGAACATTATCATACTTGATTTCTACAATCAAACCTGCTTAAAAGACCACACGCATTAAGCAAAATCATGTGTAGTAAGATTTTTTTTTTTTTTTAGATCCCTCTGTAGTATATTTTATATTGATTAAACCTGAGTCAAAAGACCACCTGTCTAAATATTTAACATTTTTTTGTTTCCCTTAAATGGTCTCTTAAAACAGGTTTCAGTGTATATAAATGAGTATTATTTTACTTTTCTTGCGATGTTTATGTTTCTTTCATGCAGTGTCACCGAGATAAGTTATTGAATTACCTTTTTTCACAGACAAAGAAGTGCTCTGTTAAACATGCCCTATCGTTCCAATGAAGTTTACCATCATTGTACATGTGGGTTGACAGACAATGCTCATAAGAACGACCATTCGGCTCTCCGGGTCCCCAATCAGTAAAATCGAAGTCGGTGAGGCTAGTTTTCCAGATAAATCGTCGTTTCGCGTTCAAAGTATTTGCACCAAGCCAAACCTCTAGATCAGCTAAAGAAAATATTTAAAAATAAATAAAAGTCCACGTTAGTAATTCTCAAACTGGTTAATAATTGAGAGAACTACATTCACTGCACGTAATAGGATACTTGTACTTTGAGTGCAGATTTTTATAGAAAATCAAGTTTTGTTCTTCGAATCGATCATTATCAAATATTGAAAAGATGGACGAAAGATACTAAAGGGACTTTCAAACCAACTGACAACGCCATGGCTAAAAATGAAAAAAAGGACAAACAGACAAACGATAGTACACATGACAAAACATAGAAAACTAAAGAATGAACAACACAAACCCCACAACAAACTAGGGGTGATCTCATGTGCTTCGGTAGTGATTCCATGCTAAAAATTGAGAATGTAATTAGGTGATGTTTCAAAGAGGCAACATCCCGACCAACGACTACTAATGGTCTTCAACACATCCAAACAAATTCAAACCCCGAGGCGGACTTTTAGCTCAATGCAAATGGATGTCATGCTAAACTCTTGATATTTTCGAGAGCAAAAAACTGAAATCTACTTTCGATTCAATTTTAATCTACAGTCTTAAAGTATCAAGGAACTTTGCATATACATTTGTGGACTGTCTGTGTTTTGAAGCGTAGCTATATGTAAGTGTTCCAGTTCTAGCTAGATTATAATCTGGTACAGAACTGTGGATTCATTTAAATTCGCGAGTCTTTATTTCTTGAGATGGAGGAACACTTTTATTTTCGTGGACATTTGATTTTGTGCTTTGCAAAGGTCTGCAAACAACCTGATGGAAAATCTGTAATTCGTTGAACATTTATTTTTCTCGATTCATTTGTATCTGCGAAAGATAATGAGTCCACAGCGATGACTCACAAATTACTTACTGTCATCGATTGTTGGCTTTGGGAGGATACTCATCAAAAAGTTGTTTTCTCCAGCTGTTTTAATTTCAGCCAAATACGCATCGAGGTTGTCTTTGCAGAAAAACTGAAAACAAAAGATATTCTCAATTTGAGGTACATTTCATTTTTATTCAACTTGGGTCTTTTTTCTGTGTTTGTGTACATGTATCAATGAATCATTCCTATTGCCTTATACGATATACCTCTAAGAGTTTGTTGCAGTTCCGTTAGGTCATTTGTGCATAAAGGGGCATCGTCACTTCCTTTCCATGTTGAGCGAGTGGTTGATAAAATTTGATTCATTATTGCATGAATTATTCGGCAAATTAAATTCCTTCGATTTGTAAGCAGCAGTGCTATACTTACAGAATTGTGATTTGGTACAAACATTATTTCTATTTTATCCTGCATAATGACGATCACGACGGCGCTTGAACATTTAAATTGTAGAATTAAAGGCGTCCCCTCTATCTGGTAAATGTCTTAATACATGTAATAGAGGGGCGCATAATGCACGAATTTTTCTGCTGAAGAACACAACTCGAAAGTGTCTTATTAACCTCTTACACCAGTTTGTAAATGCATGACTGTGTTTATATAGCTCGTTCCATAGATGCACTATCAATTATTCTATAGACAACCTCAGTTTACTTATACTTAATGAAATATAAGTTATATTGATAGACTATAACAAAAGAAAGACGAAAACGAAAACTACATACTATGTTAAGAGATGAAATAATCATAAGAAACTATGTATACAAACATGATCGTATTAATAATATATGAAAAAAAGAAGGGGCACTTTAAACATAAGAAATAAAATAAATGAATAGATACGACAACGTCATGGCTAACAAATAAACAAACCTACAAGCAAACAAATTGTAACAATAGACATATAATTTCGTAGTGATTTACTATACCTTTGCCCCATACCAATTTTCCTTTGTGTATTTGATTAGATAACACGAATTTTCAAATTTTTGCCAGCCATGTGTCCAATAGGCCCATCCTGAATGATTTCAATAAAATGAAGTTAACATGTTAAAAATATTATAATTTAAACACCACAGACATGATTGAATGCTTACATGGTAGACCGAACTGATTGTTATTAACAATTGTACAGGTTTAGGATTAAAGGTGAATTGTGTTCAAACATTTCATTTCAACTAAAAAACGTAACCTTAAAAGAAAAGATATTATATGATTGCCAAATGAGACAACTCTCCACAAGAGACAAAATCATACAGTTATTACATTTTTTTAACAGTTACAGATAGTTGAAAATCTTGTCTGTTTAGAATTTCTGTTATTTTTGTTTGTAACGAAACAAGCAATCTTATTATAGACATTTCAAATCTTATATGTTATATGTTATATGTTATATGTTTATAGTAATTAGGATTATACTACAATGTTGACTGTTGTGCCTCACCTTTTGATACTTTTACTTATTATGAATGTGGGCTTTGCTCACACATCATTTTCAATATAATTGAATTTTGTCATACAGGTATAAGTTGTACTAAGATATAACAACAGGTGTTATCCACCACGTTCGACATTAATATAGCATGTATTGAATCATTCATATGACAGTTAAGATTGTGATAATGCTATAAGGGACTTATTCGGAAAATGAAAGTTATAGCTTAGTTTTACACTATAAACAGAAATAAGATGAGAGGTGTTTTTTTGGCGGGGTGCACGTGCGAAGTGAGAGGCGGTCCACCTCCGTTGACTATCGTATATCTCCTATAGTTTTTACGACCTATTTACATATTTTCTAGATTGAAAAGGTGACCTATTTCAGCGGCACGATCAATCACTTTATGTATAGAAAGTAGCCCAACTCCCCCACCCGAGTCCATATGTCGAGATATGCTTTACAATGCCATCTTACCTGGGGTGCTTGCTCCTTCTGCAAAAAATATGTATACAGGCATCATATCATTAATTTTAGTTGATTTGAATTCCTTGACGTCATTACAATATTGATTATTTGACTAGAAATGATATCATTTAGATTGATAAGCACTACCATTCTTGAATTACTGACATGCCATAAAATTTTCTTAAATACCTATATATCGTTGGAAATATCATTTTCATTAAGTCAAACAAAACTTCTACTGTACAAATGCTTAACATTTCAAAAATTTCGACCAGAGGTAATTAATGTTTAAATGTATGTAAAACTTTAGCAGAATGTTTTAAAATTGACAAATTAAGTGATGCAGAATATTTTATATAGAGGTTAATTATATGATTGAATGGGACACACAACAAACACATATATTCATATGTGTCAATTTTGTCCCAAAAAGTTGTACTGTGTCGTGTTTTTTTTAAATTAAAAAAAAAGGAATGAGAGACATCAACATCTGTGAATTTCTACAAAGCAGTAATTAAAAATGAAATTAAGTCCAGTTAAAACAAAGCACTTGTGATTCCCTTGTTATTTGTTTTTTTCACAGTAATATCATTGTATAATAAGTTCTTTCGCGGATGAAAAATTACACAATAAACACAGAATATACGAAATTCTGGCCGTTATTATTTTGGTGGATTTTTAATTCTAAGATATTTTAATGAATACAGAAATGGTTACAATGGTTACAGTTAAAACATCATTGTCACTCAAACAAGTGTCTATTTCACATGTTGTAATGATTGAATATTCATTCTACGTTATATGGACATCTTATTTATTGATCATATTTTAATTTGATACAGTTAATTTATAAAATTACCAGTAACAAAAAAGGAAGGAAGGCCAAAAAAGAAAAAGGAAAATAAACGTATACCACATACCACAAAAAGGAATATCGCAAGTTTCCCATTCTGTATCATCGTCAGTTGTATAACACCAAGGTCCAAATGGGTCACTATCAGGGTTTCGACAATAATTATGATGATCTGCCAACAGCCTTTGTGTGTCCAGAGTCATATTGGAATCTGTGTTTGACCAGTCTTTGCATTGCAGTCCATTTTCTGTTGTATTTATCGTTCCAGTATAATCTATACCCTCCAAATTGTCCCTACATTCTTTTGCTTTATTGGAAAACCAATGAAATCAGTATGCGTTAGATTTTGTGTTTCTTTGTTATATATTTGTTTGCTTCTGTTGGTGATTAAGATTATAACTGATGTTGCCTGCTGTATTCATAATTTGACATTTTTACCTGTTATGTTCCATTGTTCTATCTGTTTGTTTTATTCAAAAATCGTTGTCAATACAATGAGATGTTATGCCACTTATATAAGTGGGAGTTTCAGCTAGCTATTAAACCAGTTTTGCCTGTACATTCTCAGGAATATGACAGTTGTTTAACATTCGTTTGGTGTGTTTATCTTTTAATTTTACCAATTGATTACGGTCTTTCCATTTTCAATTTTCCTCGGAGTTTTGTATTTTTTTAATTTATTTTTAAGTATCATAAGATAATACATATGGATTCCTTAGCATGCTGTCACTTATGTGTTTATATATTAAAAGTAAGGTTATATATATACACACAGACATTACCGAAAGGAAGACAAACGGTTTATAAAAAACCAAGACACATATACAGGTACAATGTATTTAATACATGTCAATGTAACAACTGACCGTTAATCACTCGACATCAACTAATTATGTAATTTGTACCTCAATGCTATTAAAATTGAATATCATGGCATTCTTATAAATCGTTCTTATCAAAATCATACCTGCCACTTTTACGGCCAAAATACCAAGAACCAATATTTCACAGAAGAGTGTCGAAAACGCCATCATGCTCTACAAAACAGTGAAATTGTTTTACTTTAATATCAACTTGAATAAATGTGCAGATTTATTGAAATGAAATAACTGTCTTTAAGGTGACAAATATTTCATATGTATTTTATATACTAGTAACTGTTTCACAGAGTGTATGGTTCATGTGGGTAGCGTCAAAGTATTTAGTCCGCATCTTTACCGCAAAGAAGACACATTTGTAGGTACTACCCCTTACTGTACATTTCGTTATTGTTAATAGGTCCATCACAAAACCATATAGTTTTGACGCGAACAGCCTTCCTTGGTTAAAAAGATAAACATTAGAACACATCATATTAAGAACTAGGCAATACGTTATTTGTGCAACACATACACAGGAGATAAATTACTTGTGCATTTTAAGAATCACTAAAATACACATCATCGGCAGTTAAATGGCAGTAAAATGTTATTACTTAAAAGATAAAACAGAATGTTTTTGATTATTTGCAAATAAAAACTTTATGCCTACCTGAGTCCTCCTACAGTCTTAGTTGCTGCTTGAACTTAACTCTCATGGTGCTGTTTTATATATGTACTGCGTAACGAATCAGTAAATTTTCAAAAGGTTAGCAATCAATTGTAATTGTGTTAAACGTGGCGGCGTGATGTTTGTTCCAATAGCTACTATCTTTTTTTTAAATTATAACAATATTATAATAGATATTATCTTAATGTATTTTGAATATTATACATTTTGATAAAATCTTATAATGCCTAACTGTCTCATTTATGTACCCAGTAAATGTACAGACGCACGATTCTGCAATTTATTTTGATAACTTCACCAACTATATTTTCTACAATTGCGGTAACTGACATTTAAAATTTATGTCAAATTAAACTTAACATTAAACATTAAAATTAAGTTTGAAATATAAGCATCAATTCACTTTTTTAATACATTGTAATAGGCTTTTAAAACAAAATAAATATATTTTTATCTAATTTGTGCAGTTTGCATTCTCGTAGAGAAATAGTGTAGTATTATCTAAAAGTTTAATAGTATCATGACATCATACAATGATTCAACCTTGAAATTGTTATGTTTTATGTTATTTCCACATAGACAGAAATATCAAAGTCAATCCTTAAAAGGATTTTTACACACAGAAATCCCAGATGTAACAGTTTTATTTATTTCAAAATAGTAATATACGCTGGAAGACTGTTTTTCTGACCAGTTAACCTATACCGTTGTTATTAAACAAATGAATGCAGACTTAAAGACCAAACAGCCTATTCATTTCTACCAGTGAGTTTTCTTTAAAATTTTGTGTGAAGGTATTTCATGATTTGAGGAACAAAATATGATTAAAAAAATTGGGGGTCACCGATTTAGTTTTGTCACTATAGCAACCTCAGTTTCGTGTTTTCCCGAATATTAGCATAAATTTGTCACTATAGCAACCTCAGTTTCGTGTTTTCCCGAATATTAGCATAAATTTGCTTGTTATCTAAACTCTCAAAAAAACCTTATATCAAACCTACAAGCATAATTCTTGTTTCACGTTAAACAGTAGATTTGTATCTATCAAATACAGGTTTAAGAGTTTAAGACTCATATTGTTTTGATCTTTAAAAATATGATTTATTTCATTCCCGCCAAAAATAAAACGTACAAATGAATAACGTTTTCAATATTAAAAAATATCAACCAGTGATTTCTTCATAAAAATTTCAAGAAGGAAAGTGCCATGTGTAATTTCAAAATAAAGCCAAAAAAGTGTATGTCACCGACCTTTCAAAAAAGTTATCAGTGATTTTCATGTTTTTTTCTCGTTCGTTTTGCAGAAAAGAGTTGTCCATGTTGTCTTTCTTCATAAAAAAAAAGTAAAATCACAAAAATACTGAACTCCGAGGAAAATTCAAAAAGGAAAGTCCCATTGCATCTGACGTTATAGTACATTCTTTCCTTGCTGGCGCACTATTTGAAAAAAAATTCGCTTATTGGACGTTTGGAACAAACATTCAAATTTCCAAGAATAACAACTACATGTATATTCACCTACTTTATTATCCGGTAATACAAGATATTAAATGTATGTATGGCATCAGATCTTATGATGATGTTGCTGCACAATATTTAAAACCTTCGGTAACACCATCCG
The DNA here is from genome assembly GCF_036588685.1 of Mytilus trossulus. NCBI lineage: Eukaryota > Metazoa > Mollusca > Bivalvia > Mytilida > Mytilidae > Mytilus > Mytilus trossulus. The sequence continues at coordinate 36,501,590 of NC_086380.1, read as the reverse complement.
TCGGAATGGAAAATTGTTTGAAATAACATTTCACTCCGCTTTTATAATGAAAGTCTGTTTTTGTCCTTTGTCCCTAATTAGCAAAATAATTGATAATTACAAAAAAAAGGAAGATTGCACTGGCTAACTTACAGAGTATTTGGCTATATAAGACTATATGTGTGGGGCTTTTGTCGTCAATTTTAGAAGTTTGCCGTAACGAACTCATTCGCTGCTATTGACAGACGGACACACAAAAGCATGGACAGACTTCTTGGTCCTTTATTTTTCCCGACTAAGACGAACGAAATTGTTGCATCGAGTTTGTAAATTCATTATATATATAATATATGAATTAAAGTTTTTGATTCTAAAACGTTATACATCTATCATAAAATATAATCCCTGTTATTACTACTTCACGTGTTTTGAATAAACGAGACAGTAAATATAAAATACAAAAAGTTTTTAATTTAGAAATAATTTTCCGTTGAAAACTACAAAGTTAGATTTTTCCAAACGGGACAAAATATTATAAATCTAAATTGCTCATTTTGGAAATTGAAACAAAGAAAAGGTTGTTGCCGGCATTGAAAATCGAAATTTCTTTTCAATCTTTCCGGTCAGAGTTGTAGCTAAATGAAAGGGAGATATTTTATGTTGGATGTTATTCTTGAAATTGTTTTTGTCATAAGTTAAATTTACAACAATTTAGTTTTAAACACCGAAAATTTAGATTTTAATTCCCTGAGTATTTTTAATATGTTTTGCCTTACAGCTAATTTCCTACTGCATGTAGGATAAAAAGGAGTCATCTTGGTTTGCCCAATTTTAATTACATGCATATGTAAACATAGGGGGAATTGTTGTTTTCACAATTATAGTTTATTTCTGAATTATAGTCATATTTTTGTCTTTTATTTTACCTGTAAAATTTCAAAACAAAATTATATTCACTATAACACTACAGGAAGATAGCTCTGTAAAATCAGCTTAACGTTTTAATTACGTTGTGGTGTAAAGGGAATAATAAGCTTCTCAATGATCAAAATTGGTGTTTGTCAAACTACTATATAACCAGTGTATTTTTTCTGAAAAAACGGTTGGTTCAAAATTTTGAAATTTTTATATTTTTGTTAAAGGGTCAAAGTAAATACTTTGTCCAAATTTTATGAAAATTAAACGAGCCACATTTAATTTAGTGAAAATGTTGGGTACCACCTTAAACCAACGAAAATGTGCAAAAATTTCTACATTTTGTATTTTTTTTGGCAGGAACATGTATTTAATTTGACAAACAGAAAACAAGAATAGGTAAAAATGTGTACTAAAATTAAACATGTTTATTATTTTTACAATTTTCCAACAAATAGTTTCAATTATTGATACTGTCTGAAAAAAGTAAAAAGTAAAATAATGAAACTAAAGATAAGAATAAATGTCATTTGAATTTCTTTTATTTATTGAACTTATTTTTAAATTTTAATAAATACACTGTTCTGAAATTTAATATAAAAAAAATACAATCAGTTCTAAGAAATAACATATACCGATAAATGCAACTGTTCAGTAGCCAAGCTTTAAATATGACACAATTTGAACAGTAATCTGCATCATTGCTAGCAATTTTCTTCTACATAACCAACAATACACCTCACCTTGTTGAGGATGTTTGGCTTACAACTTTAGAAGAAATTGGAAAGCTCACAACATACAAGCTGCAACATCATTTGCAGATTACGAGACAGAGTTTTCTATTGAATGACTAATTCACAGAAGGACCCCGCCCCACAAATCACATGGAAGAATGTCACACAACAAAGTTAAGATGAGACTCAAACATGTCCACCCCAACATCTAAGAGATCATCGAGTTACTGAAGAAGGCAAAGGCACTATAAGAATGTTATATTATCGAGTATGCAGCAAGAGGAGCCCGCCCACCAAAAAGACGACGGTACATAGTAATAGACACCAGACCCAAAATACTGAACGACAGTTACCAACAAGGACTTATCAACGTGATATATTACTCTGACGCAGCTTCCTATCTTATCAATTTGAATTGAACAATTAAGTGAAATATTGAAATTTGTGACTTTGTAAATTAATGTAGAATCATATTTAAAACAGTGTGGTCCTGGCCATTGATTGACGATCTAAATTATCCCATTGACTGGGACAGATTAGGTGAACGTTTGTCTGTAACGACCATTGCTCACTTCTTACTTATTATAGAATGTAAACTGTGGGGTCACCAAAGGTTCTTAACGCCTCTTATAATAAAAGAATTCGAAAAATTATTCAGGAATAACCTTTATGTTTTGATTTATATTATTGATATAAATCAACACATTGTATTATTCCGGATTCGTTTTTCGAATTGCTTTATTTAGGTGTTGAGAACCTTTGGTGACCCCACAGATTCAGTGTCTTTAAAAAGTACATAGTGAGCATTGGTTGTTACCGACAAACGTTCACCTAATCTGTCCCAGTCAATGGGATAATTTAGGTCGTCAATCAATGGCCAGGACCACACTGTTTTGAATATGATTCTATTGGGACTTTTGATATGGATATAAATAATTTTTAAGATGTCTAATTGTAGACTTAATAAGAAAATTTCTTTGGAGTAATAATATCAGTTTTAATAAAGTAAAAAATTGGAATTGTAGAGTGAATACAAAGTTTAAAGAACTTAGAACTTTAAAGATCTTAATCAGTATTGTAGTATTGAATGTATTTTGAGCAAGTCTGTTATTAAAGATATTGAAAACAAACTATTTATTATGTACCAAAAGAAATGGCACTCAAATTTACTAGCTAATGAAAGCAGTAAATTGCGTACTTACAGGTTATTTAAATAAAATTATTGTACAGAAAAATATTTAAGTATTACTATGCCCGGTAAATATAGAAGTGCATATGCTAAATTTAAAGCAGGTGTTGCTCCGATTAAAATTGAAACTGGCCGATATGAAGGTATAGATGTAAATGAAAGGTTTTGTTTAAACTAGAAAAAATGATTTGAAATTAATTGAAGATGAAAAACATGTTTTATTATAATGCCCAGAATATGCAGATTTGCGAACGATATTTTTTTAACAGTGTATGTAGTATAGAAAGTTGTTTTAGTAAGATATGTAATGAGGAAAAGTTTTTATTTATGTTTCATGCTGATAGAGTTTGTTATTTTACAGCCAAAATCTGCCATGAAGTACTTTTTAACAGAGAGTGTATTTAATACTCGTAATAAGTGCATGTATACAATGTTGTTTGTTTTCTTTTTGTATAATTGTTTTTAATAGTATGGTGTTTTATGCTAAGATACATTGATATATGTTATAGATGTAATATAAATGTATTTTAATCTGTGTTTTTACAGTCTCTCATAACTCTTTTTAGAGTGGCTCTTTTATAAATTGATCTGTTAATATTATAATGTGTTTTATGTCAAATGTTTTAAAGAGGTGAGACTCTAATAAATTATTTGTTGTTGTTGTTGTTGTATAAAAGATTGTATTTCTCAACTTTTTACATATAGTGCCCCATATTACTTATTTTACCATAGTGCTTTATTTAATTTATTTAGACAATGCATTTATAAAATTAATTTATATATTGAATAAAGTATGTTTGCAATAAAAGAAAACTTCTATTGGTGTATTTATATCATGAAAATCATTCAGAAACTAAAGTATATAAAGACACTTGTATAACTGAATGTCATTGTTTTGCCAGAGCCGTGGTGTAGTGGTAAGTGCATCGGACTACTAACACAAAGGTTCCTGGTTCGATTCCCGTTCTAGATGAAAATTTCAGGGACTGAATGTTCGGCTCTCCCTTGACACCATTTGCGAGTATGGTCTTGAGGAAATGATGATAGTCCGTCGGCAGGGGACGATAAATGACTGACCCGTGTTAAGAGAGAGCCATATCTCTTGCACGTTATAGACACCCTTGTAGATTTCGAAAAAGAGCAGGCTAATGCCGCTACAAGGCAGCACTCGCACCCGCAAAGTGGAAAGGGATTAATATAATTAGCAAAACTTGTTTCCCAATCCACTATAAACAAATATGTGTAAACTATTGTTTTGTCATTGTACATGTATGTTTAATGAATTGATTAAATTGATATAAAATTAATTAAAAAAAATATTTGATTTAAAAAAAAAATCTATACAAATGAAAATGGAATTACAAAAATACAAAAAAAATTACCTTAATATATAGAAAACGTTAAAAAAAATTGTATATACCTAAGTTTGAACAGACTCTACAATTGTATGTTCATTAAACCTTTTGTCTTTCTTGTTTTCGTTACAAATAGATAATTGATAGAATTAATAGTGGGCAAAACAGGAGTAAACCGATACAACTTTGGTGGGCTTCCTTGCTTTGTTTGACATGATAAATGTTTATTCAAGCTTTCTAATTAAGATTGACATCTTCATATATAGGTATGTAAGCCTGTATATATGATAATATGTAAATTCAATTGGACGTTATCAAAATCATTCTTTCATTGTGCCGATTTCATTATTTTCATTTGCGCCGATTTTATTTGTACTCCTAATTGCATTTACAGTTTGACATAGGTAATAATGGCCACATATATCGGAAGGTCAGTACAAATGATCGCGGAAAATGTAGACTTATTTTTTTCTACAAATTTAAATGTTGAATGCCTCCTTTGCATTGATTTACATGTCAGCAATATTTATAGATGGAACTTTTATCAATAAGTTACTTTACACGGATGTAAAAATGGAAACTACGTATATCTAATGTACGCTCTCTTAACATAACAGATTATAGTGTTATGAAGTGATGTGGAAAATAATTTGCGATCTCTGCCGTCAAAAACAACTTTCCTTTGTGGCCCAGGTTATGTATATTGACTTTGAACAAGCAATGCATAACGCAATTATTGGTGCTTTTCCACAATGTAGAATATATTGTTCTCGTTTTCATCTTGCTGTGAACTGGTGGTGGAAAATCAAGTCTGTTGGGCTGAATACAGTGTATAAAGACAAATCAAGTGACATTGGTAAATGGCTATCCCAAATGATTGAAAATTCATAACATTTGTACAACTGGCTAACGGAAGAGGTATATGATGATAAATGAAAAATAACATTCACCAGTAACTTACATGTACCTGTAATTTACCTGTAAAAAAATCAGGGCAAAATATAATTATACAAAATATACAAACAAGCTTATTAAAGTGTTGATCTACATACATTAGGAAATTAGTTGTAAGCTTCAGTGAGATCAGGCGAAATGTTTATCATTTCTCCTTAAGACAATTTGAAATAAAACAAATGACAAACGACAATGACCTTTTGTCATAATTTTATTTGTTGTATAAGATTTTGTCAAATAAGCAGTGTAAATAAATTTTAACTTCATTGCAAGATCGGACATTATTTTACGAGAATCATCCAGACATCAGTTACATGCATACGTTGCCAGTATGTCAAAACTTCTAGGAATAATTGTTTATCGGCCTAACCTTCTGAATACTCAATTTTGGAAATTTTAGAAAAAATGACATTATAATTTGAAGGATTATATCATAAGGAACATGTGTACTAAGTTTTAAGTTACTTCATCAAAAAACTACCTTGACCAAATAATTTAACCAAAAACTTAAACCTGAAGCGGAACAGACGGACGAACGGAGGCACAGAAAACATAATGTTAATAATTTGGACATAACAATAACTTTCACCTATCTAATTAATATGTACACAATCAGCGCATACGAAAGCCTAAATCTTCGCAAGTGAAAGATAAACAAGAATGTGTCCATAATACACGAATGCCTCACTCGCACTATCATTTTCTGTGTTTAGTGTATCGCGAAAATGGGGTAAAAACTCTAATTTGGCATTTAAATTAGAAAGATCATATCACAGGGAACATATATACTAAGTTTCAAGTTGATTGGACTTCAACTTCATCAAAAACTACCTTGACCAAAAACTTAAACCTGAAATTTGCACTATCATTTTGTATGTTCAGTGAACCGTTAAATTGGGGGTCAAAACACTAATTTGGCATTAAAATTAGAAAGATCATATCATAGGGCACATGTGTACTGAGTTTCAAGTTGATTGGACTTCAACTTCATCAAAAACTACCTTGACCAAAAAACTTTAACCTGAAGCGGGACGAACGGACGGAAGGACAGACGTATGGACGAACGGACGCACAGACCAGAAAACATAATGCCCCTCTACTATCGTAGGTGGGGCATGAAAAAGATGAAATGCCGATCGGCGCAAAAAGAAGACAAAATCTACGCATGTGAAAGAATAAAAAATAAATTAATGCAGATCGGCGCAAATGCAAAAAGTCTAGATCAAAATTTACATTTTATCATTTTCATTTGAACGAAGGTTAAATATACATGTAGTGTAGTATCTTTTGTATCCATTTGTGTTCAATTTCCACAAGATATCAGCTCGACACTTTATTCCTCTTTTCTTGGGAGACGTTTTTTTAAGCGTACACCATGTTGGAATCCGTGAAAAACGCGAAATAGGACGTTACAATTTGACGTTCTTTCATTGCTAGAAACAACGGCATATATCTTTTATGTCACTACCAAGTTGCGTTAGTTGATGCGCATAAACAAAAGGCTGTTTGGTCTTTAAGTATAATTTACAATACTATTAACCGAAACTATTTTTGCCCATCAATTTCATCCAGGGTTCATAGATTTCAGATAAATGTAATGCCTTACATGTCAAAACGTATGAACTAGAAAAAGAAACAATAAACACGGCTTTGACCGCCTCGTTTTAAGAATTACATATCAAATTTGACATCAGCGGTCGACTCAGTACCACCATCTATGACAAATGAGACGCATTTGATTTTGTATTTATTTATTTTCCCAACTTTAGCGTCAATATATCAACTTCATCTGCATAATTGCAACTCATTTGACAAGCGATAGCTTGCAGCTACTACTCTAAGATTTTATTCAACATCTCATAAGCAGACATTTGATGAACCAGGGCTATGTCAAAAAACGTGTTGTCCTTTTTTCTAAAAAAAAAAACAAAAAACAAGCAAGACCTAGTTGATATATAATCCGTATCATGTTCACAAATAATTGATGATGACCTTGACCTGTATATTCTACGTACTGACCTATTTAACCATATTAGTTATAGTGTTCTTTTATATTTGTCATTGTCTATCATTAACCTAAAAATCTATTTTATTCTATTTGCATGGCTCAGTATCTATATATCGCGCCATTGTGCTATTGCATGTGTCATGGTAATTTTATTGTGTTTTTTTTCTTCAAGTTTGATTTCGTTTTTTGTGTATCGATTTTCTATATTCCATTTTTTTTTTCGACAGTTTTTTATTTCATATCCCTCATAGGGGCATTATGTTTTCCGCTCTAAGCGAACGTTCGTTCTTTCGTCAATCCGTCTGTCCCATTCTTCGGGTTAAAGTTTTTGGTCAAGGTAGTTTTGTTGAAGTGGAACTGAAAACGTGGTACACATGTTCCGTAGGATATGATCTTTCTAATGTTAGTGCCAAATTTAAGTTTTGATCCCAATTTCAAAGTCAACAGAAAGTATGAAATGATTATGATAGTGACCGCTTCAGGTTTAATTTTTTTGTCAGAGTAGTTTACTATGAAGTTAAACTCCGACCGAGCTGAAACTTACTACACATGTTCCCTATAATATATTTTTTCTTCTTCATTTAAATGCCCAATTTCACTGTCCATAGAAAATTATAGTGCGAATAATGCATTCGTGATCTATAGACACATTTTTTGTTATAGTGATAAAAACATTTTTTGTTATAGTGATAAAAACAAAACGTTGTAAAACCAGGTTTAACCCACCATTTTCCTCATAAGTAAACGCATCTACCAAGTCATTAACATGCAAATGATTTCCTTTCGTTTTGTGTGTCTAAGCTTTTAAATTTGGCATTTGATAAAGGACTTTCGTTTGAATTTTCCTTGGAGGTCTTTTTTTTATTTTACTTTGTAAAAGCATGGCTAATTCTTATAACAATGAAAAACACAATTTTCTGGTAAAAACCGATAAAATTGATATATTGAACTCTTTCTATTTGTCAGATGACTTTCAAAAGGAGACACAAATAATGCATCTTCTTTATTCATGAAATTTACATATAATTTTTGGATACGCAATACATATTTTTATCTTATAGAACAGTGAATACATAGGTAACTCCTAAGTTATCATAACAATAATTAGGAATTGGTATTTCTAATGTCTTCTTCCATTTACCATTTACTTCCAACTCGTCCATTACAGATATTAAAGACTGCTCATATTGCGGCTCATCATAGTTTGCTCTCTTGGTTATTACAATTTTACCATCTGAAAAATATCATATTAAACTTCATTCAGTTAATTATGTTTGACAAAGAATTAACAAAAAGAGTCATACATGCAGATACAAAGCTGGTAACTATTTAAGGAGGAAGACCTAGGTTAAGGGAAATAACTCTTAAAATCATGAGCACGCTTGTGTCAACCATGTTCATCAATATATTCTAAGCTCTCGGTTTCAAATCTTCTTCAGGTAAATGCCTAAACTACATTGATGAGACTTGGCTTTTACAAACCCAGAACTGATTTGAAGAGTTATCTCCCTGAACCAATGTATTCCCCCTTAAGCAACAGAAATGATTGCACTGTGACAAGAAGACAGTATCCATAATGTAAAGAACTGATCACTTTTAGTCCAGCGTGCGTTAGTTAACAATAGAAGTGCCTCATCTGTCAGGATTTACATTGTAACATTGAACATAGACACACTTATACTTAAATGCAAATAAACGGGTTTTCTTTACTTTACTATATAGAAAACTGTATTGTTTCTGAATCTTGGTCTACGTAAACGTGCACACAGCACCAAAATAAGAGTAAATATATCCAGTATTCCCTACTTGTATTTTACGCACTTTTTGTATCATGTATGTTTATATATTCTGCATGTTCTGGGTGTCCTATAGCTCTATTGATTCTAACATGTGTAAATATACCTTTCTTCGCAAACCGTAAACATTCATAAAGGGAATCAGGTGGGAGATGTCCTGGTACAAAGCAACCACATGTTGACACACAATCAAAGCAATCTGCAATATACATCTCTTACATAGGAATTCAATCATAAACAAGTTGCGCTTTGCACATTTGTAGTGATAAAAACCCTAATTTCGAACAATTATACATACATCTACCGAGAAATACATGAAATACTTAAACAATACATCCCTATGCACATGCAATCAGTCTTAATTGAAATATTGATTTTCATCATTTAGAATTTATGTTATACAATTTATTACCGAGCCTTTTGTTCATAGCTGACAATCCCTCAAATCCCTTATAAATTGACAGATCTAGAAATTGTACAGTGCTCAGTTTTTGCGAGGTGATAGGACAAAACTATTGGCTTACGAATTTGCATTATTTTTGTCTTTTTACTTAAGGGAAACAATAGCGCTTTCTAGTTCACGTTCATTAAAATATTGATTCTTTCACAACAATAATGTTTGGTCCAGTTATCTCATATTTTTTAGCGGACCCTTTTATAACAGAATTATGTATTACCATCAACGAAACATGTATTGAGAATGTCCATTCTTTCAAATTACTTGGAATTGATATTGATGAAAATTTAAGCCGGGAAGATCATGTTGATCGTATATGTAAAATTATCTCATCTAAAATATCACTTTTATATAAAATTAAGGTATATTTGCCAATACACACAAGGCAACTATTTTATAATGCAAATATTCTACCATATATAGACTATTGTAGTTCAGTTTGGGGAAATTTATTACAAAAAGATTCAGATAGAATCATAAAACTTCAAAAAAGAGTAGCAAGAATTATACTGGAATGCGATATTTAATCCATCTAATTTCATGTTTTCAACTTTAAAATGGCTATCTTTTACCAAAAGAATAAAATACCAACAATCAATTATAATGTATAAAATTGTAAATGGACTAACACCTGATTACTTAGCAATGCTAAATATTGATGATGTGCAACACCACAACTTACGATCTGTCTCTAATAATGATCTTTTTGTTCCAAGACCAAATACAAATTTTTATAAAAAATCTTTTCATTATTCTGCAACCAAAGAATGGAACAATTTAACACTCGAAATAGAAAAATGTCGTAATGTGGAATTATTCAAGAAACATTGCTATAATCATTATCTTGAAAATTATATGCAAGTCAAATAATTTGTTTTCCTTTAACAAAACTTTATCAAATATTGCCATTTATTACCATTTGTATATTTGAATGATTGAATTGTGTATATAGATATAGGAAGATGTGGTGTGAGTGCCAGTGAGACAACTCTCCATCCAAATAACAATTTAAAAAGTAAACCATTATAGGTTATAGTACGGCCTTCAACACGGAGCCTTGGCTCACACCGAACAACAAGCTATAAAGGGCCCCAAAATTACTAGTGTAAAACCATTCAAACGGGAAAACCAACGGTCTAATCTATATAAACAAAACGAGAAACGAGAAACACGTAAATATTACATAAACAAACGACAACTACTGTACATCAGATTCCTGACTTAGGACAGGTGCAAACATTTGCAGCGGGATTAAACGTTTTAATGGATCCAAACCTTCTCCCTTTTTCTGAAACAATAGCATAACATCACAACATAGAAAAACACACGATAAAATATCAATTGGCAGACTTAACTCAATCAAAAAACGTATGATTACACAATGAACGAATAAATTTGATCTGCGATATCTGAATACAAATGCACAGTTAATTAAATATTAAAGACAAACATTCATGACCAAAAAGCTAACAAACAAATTCAAACAAAGCCATGGCAGGACATGACTGAGAAATATTTAACCAATCAATATTCACTTTAGAAAAAAAACGGTTTTAAAAAAAATAATTATAATCTTGAAGTTTATACAAATGTAGTAAGAATAAGTGAAAAATTGAAGATATTACAAATAATAAAAGCTAGTCATGCTAGTGTACAGACAAGATCCTTATAAATAACAAAAAATAACAAAAAAGTATTATAAACAGTATCAACAGGTCGAATTAACAAGAAAATACCAGTTGAGAGTACTCGCAGTTACTGACAGCTAGTTAAAAGCCAAAACCAATTAATAAAAAAAAATCATGCATCAGAGACTAAAATCAAATAAAACACATCCCAGGGATTTAGTATTTTAACGTCACTAACAGTCAAAGAAGACATGACCTGTGCAATGCCAAAAATAAATGTATCGACAGGTAGTAGGATAGTGAAGAGCGACTTCTATAAGAATAAAAATTAACGTGTCTGTGTCTCTATACATCTCGCCTCAAAAGATAATGAAATTTAGTTATGTTTTAATTTGCTAATGACAAAATCAATATCAGTGCCAATGTGAACTATATTCAGAGATCTAATTACAATATTGGTACGATAACCCTTACTTATAAGTTTGTTTAAAGGTTCGATGAGTTTACAAGGATCACATAGTGATTTCCTCGATTTGAGTACAATATTACCATAAAATTTAGGATGTGAAATACCATTTTTAATAAGCTTTCTACAGGTATAGCCAAATTTACTAATCAAATCTTTGTATCTATGAAAGAATTTAGTAAAAGTTTTAAGTAATTTATGGTATCGAAATCCCTGACACAATTTACCAGAGATGCATTGATTACGTTCGTTAAAATCTATGACATCAGAACACACACGGGCAAACCGAACGAGTTGCGATATATAAACACCGTATGATGGAGCCAAAGGCACATCGCCGTCTAAAAAAGGAAAATTAACAATAGGAAATGAAAAATCGTCTCTTTTGTCGTAAATTTTAGTGTGAAGTTTCCCGTTTGAAATTGAAATGTCTAAATCTAGAAAAGGACAACTGCTGTTGTTAATGTTAGATTTAGCTAAAGTAAGTTCGTTTGGGTAAATTTCTGAAGTATATTTAGAGAACTCTGGATTATTCAACGAAAAATATCATCCAGATAACGGTAGGTATTTTTGAATGTATCAACCAAATATAACAATGATTGGTCTTTACTGAGTTTGGTCATAAACTGAGATTCATAGCAATATAGATATAAATCTGCTATTAAAGGGGCACAGTTGGTGCCCATAGGAATACCTACTACCTGACGATACACTTTATCGCCGAAACGTACATAAATGTTATCTAGCAGAAAGTTTAAAGCTTTAATCATATCCTCACATTTCCAGTAAGTGTATCTAGCATACTTTCCTTTTTCGTTACAGAAAAAGGCCTGAAACGAGTTACAGCAAATAAAATTACAATGAGATTTTTCGAAAGACCATTTTATCAAATGCAAAAACTTTTTCTTTATAAGATTGTGTGGAAGTGTAGTGTACAGAGTAGAAAAATCATAACTGTCAACAGAATTGTAAGGACCATTGAAAGCATGTATTTTATCTAAAACCTCTAAAGAATGTTTAACACTCCAAAAATAATTAATACCATTATTTTCATAAGCTTTATTACAAAAGTTAATAACCAGTTCTTTGATAGAAGTAAGGGAAGTAGTTAGAAGCACTGATAGATTAGTAGTAGAACACTTACTCGAAGCGGAGATGAAACGGAATTTAAATGTTTTTTTGTGTAATTTCGGTAACCAGTACATGGTAGGGACTTTCAAATGTTCGGAAGATGCTTTAAGCTGGGTAGTGGCAGTGGTGTGCTTGTTAACGATTTGACTCTCTGTGGTGCGCACTGACCTGAATGTAGAGGAATTGATAATTTCGTTTTGAAGAACTTTCGTGTAGTATATGCGTCACACTACCACTACATTATTTGCTGCCTTGTCTGCCGGTACGAACACAAACCGCTCTGCGAGTACCTTGAGTTTGTTTTTTTTATTCTAGAAATGGGTATATCATGGTTCCTATTATTAATTACAGAATTGTTTTCTAAATGACATATTCGAATATTAACAGTATTCATAATTTTATTCAAATAACTGTCTAAAGATTTTTTATCGGATTTTTCACGTTTGCACCAATTTTTACAGTAGGCAGACAGAGCGTCTTTAATGACCTGACAACACTGTTTCCAATCTATTGTAGATGGGGGACGGTATTTCGGTCCTTTCTTTAGAAAAGTTATGACTTCACGGTCATCGACGATGTTGAGGTCTCCTGTGTGATAACATGACCATAGGGAACATATTTAAAACTAGATGTTTCGCAATCTCAAGTGGAAGGAACATTATTTTCTATATTGCCGTTTGTTGTAATTGACGTATTATTAAAAATCAAATTTCTGCTCGTTTTTTTATAAGAATACGAAATAATGGGTTTGTTCTATATTATCAAAATATGGAGGTATTAAGCTATAGACAGAAGAGTCATTGAATATGCTAGACAAATTAATAAATTTAATACCTTTATATATATATTTTAATTTGAGAAAATGTCGTTTATGATTTTCAGGTTTATCAATAATAGGAAAAAGCCTGTGATGACAAAAGGCTGTAATAATACGGGTGTATTCATAAAATGGGCTAAAAAAAGAAATTTTATCACACTCCAGGAAATAGCATATAATTTACTTATAGGTATCTGACCCAGTTTGCATAATACTTGATGTCTGCCATTATTCTTTATTATAGATAACAGATCAGCAAGTGTATAATTTATACGATGTTTAATACGTTGATTACGGTTCTTGCGTTTACCATGAGACCTATTATTTCTAAGTCGTTTATCAACAATATTAATGACATCGATATGAGTTTTAGATATGTTCCCCTGCTCTAATATTTTATCATTTAGACCGAGAGGATAAGCTGTTTGAAGTCTTTTTATCCAAAACAATTCGCGAACTTCGCGTGATTTTTCAAATTGCCTGTGCGATTCTCTTGGTTGTTTTCGAACGGTTTCGAGCGGTTGGAATTTTATATATTTCAGATTATGATTATGCTTATCTAAATGCTGATATCCTAAACTTTTGAATTTTTTGGGTCTACGAAAGCGGTAGAGATGTTCTTGATTTCTTCTGAAATACTATCGTCCCGTCTGTCCCACATATTGAATACCACACTTAGGTTGGGTTCAAGTTACCACATATATAAGGTTTTGAGTTTTTCAGGTAATATCACAGGAAAAGGAGAGCGAAAAGGTTCTCCCGTTCACTGTTGACCTTATAGTATTTTGAGAAGTTAATCTAAAACAGGTTAGTCATTTTTTGGCATTGTACGGGAAATTTGTGGATATCCACGTGCATTTTTGTTAAATAATCTGGCTGTAGTGGCATTACCAATACGTTTATTTATGCACGTAGATAACCTAGAAGTTGTGTTGTTGATAATATTTTTTCCATTCCGTAAAATTATGATTATTTAAAAGGGGTATAGGATCAATACAAAAGACCGGAGGTTGTAACATTGAATGAGGATCACAGTTACGGAATAGGGAGTAATTAGGAGTGCAGTAAAGAACTCTTACAAAAACTGTAATAAAAGGCCCGACGTACAGACTTAAATATAACAAAACTGACATGTATAACAAACACATGGCAAAAACAGTGGTTGTAAGAAATCTAATAAAAACCATAGCAGGGGGCAATAATAAAAAATAGCAGGCGTGGATGAGTATCAATACATCCCAACATCATAAACAATAAAGATATGAACCACAGGTATTTGGGGAATGAACCCCCCTTTTTTATGGACCTCACTAAAAAAAAAATTGGCGTTTTTTTTTTTATTCATTTACAATTTTCTACAATGTATAAACATATATCAAGTCTCAACAATCCATTGTTAGTCGATTACAATATTTTTTTTACTATCCATACGAGCCCCAAGTGAAAAAAGAAGAAGGTAATTACCTTCGATGACTGACCTACTTTCACTTTGGAGGATCAGGTCAGGAAATCGATAAAAAAATCATATAAAAAACTCGCTTACTTTTCATAAAAAGTACATCCTTAGATTCCTGAGATATTTTCCTCGACGTTTAAATAGGTCACATGGTGATCTGCGGCGGTTTTGTGTCTAGTTTTACTGATTGTGTTCTACAATTGTCGTCCGTTTGAACCTCGATTCCCGGAAGTGAAAATACAGCGACATCTGTGTGGTCTTTTGCTATGTCGAAATAACTCCGTTTGACTTAACTGTTCCCTGTTTTTGTTTACCAGTTTTACAGATGGGTTCCGAATGCAATGTAGCTATAAGAAAAGGTAAGCGATATTCGAAAAAAGTAGTTTTGCCGGTCTTTTACAAATTAAAATAAAACAGTTAACAGGATAGCAGTTTATTCAAACGGAGTTATTTCAACCTAGATAAAGACCACACAGATGTCGCTGTATTTTCACTTCCGGGCATCGAGGTTCAAACGGACGACAATTGTAGAACAAAATCAGTAAAACAAGACACAAAACCGCCGCAGATCACCATGTGACCTATTTAAACGTCGAGAAAAATATCTCAGGAATCTAAGGATGTACTTTTTATGAAAAGTAAGCGAGTTTTTATATGAATTTTTTATCGATTTCCTGACCTGATCCTCCAAAGTGAAAGTAGGTCAGTCATCGAAGGTAATTACCTTCTTCTTTTTTCACTTGGGGCTCGTATGGATAGTAAAAAAGTTATTGCAATCGACTAACAATGGATTGTTGAGACTTGATATATGTTTATACATTGTAGAAAATTGTAAATGAATAACAAAAAACGCCAATTTTTTTTTTTTAGTGAGGTCCATAAAAAAGGGGGGTCCATTCCCCAAATACCTGTGATATGAACATGTGAAAGCTCTCTCACAGGCAAACAACCAATAACTGAAATATATAAGGGCATACACTACAAGCATATACTTGTAATATATGTTGTAATATATATTGTATTTTAATGTATGAATGTTAACTGTATGCATGTATTTTGTTTGAGGGCCTCAATGAAAATTATACTAGTTCAAATTGAATTACCCTCTTTAAATAAAATTATTATTATTATTATTATTATTATTATTATACATAAAACACGATATGAAGCGAACCTATATATATGTACAAGACATTATAAGAAAAATACCTAGTACATATAACCAAGTTTATAGAAAGACAACAATTGTCGTTTGGCGAATCATAAACGTTCGTGAAAAAAACGTTTCTTAATACTGAAAAGGCAATAAATACAAGCAGACTTACTCGACGAATGAATGTACTATTTTTAGTATTTAATGTTCTATCAAGAAACACCAACAAAAATGATCTTCAGCACATGGTTCAAAATACAACTGAAGAATGTTTGTTTTGGCTGTAACGTCACTCGCGTTCATTTCATGTTGTTACTAAAAGTAGAACACGATATGGTTCACAGAGCTATCGAAGAGCAGAATTTTATCTAATACCTTTGACATCTGGTATTGCATCATTTGTCAGCTAACAGTTGTAATAGTTTCTGTATAAATTAAATTTCTTTTCCTCGATAAATTTAACATCCCAATTGACGGCTCCAAGGCATCAATTTTTCTGAATCCATATTTGCGAAGCTATAATTAAATATTTGTAGTGTTATTATGACAAAAAGAAGATATAAACTCTAACCCACCTTTTCTAAAAAGGAAAATAATGAAATTTAAAAGCACGAAACACAAGATACATATAAAGGCAATCGACTTAAATCTATATCGTTATGGTCATGAAGGAAAATACCTGTTAGGTTTTTTACGTTTAAAATAACATGAATACATTTGTAGCGTATTTCCTTTTCTGTTGCGTTTTTTTTTTCGTTTTTAAAGTGTGTCACATTTTTTATTGTATACTTTGATATATTTGACTATGTTGTGTCATGTGTACTATTGTTTTTTGTTTGTCGTTTTCATTTTTAGCCATGACGTTGTCAGTTTGTTTTAGATTTACGAGTCTGACTGTCCCTTTGGTATCTTTCGTCCCTCTTTTAATATAATTTTCGGGTAAGTTTTGCTTTGGCAAATGTCGTGTCTTTCAAGAGGTCACATAACTTTAACACAATAATAACTTGCACATACAAATATGATATTTGTAAAATTCAGAATATAAAGATCATGTACTCGAAAAATATTGATACAGCTGCAAAACAATTTTTTTAGTGGAGTAAATCATATCATGCATTGTTAGTTTGACAAACTTGTGTCGCCACAAGACCAGTTCCGGCACCGACATCAAGAACTTCTATTTTGTCACGTGGAGATGTGTCAAACAGAGAAGCCACTGTTTCAGCCGTCATGTGTGGTCCTCGATAAACATTTGGTGAAACATCCTAGAAAGAGAAAAAACTATTGTGGCACATGTTTATTTTCTCTCATTGTACATATGTTGTAAAGTATTTTAATTTTTGGCGAACGTGTGTACTAACAAACAAATACAATGAAAAACAAAAAGGCATATACAAAAACATTTGTCTGGTGGAGTTTTAAAAAGTCAGAGAGACAGCTGCATGCTGTTGAATACCAAAATGAGTTGGGACATGTATATTCCATATGCAAGTGAAGTTGGTGTATCACTACGTTGTTGTGGAAAATTGATAATTTCAAAATTTAAATCGTCTAGGTTGTCACTAGTTCTGACATGACGGCTTATGTCAGTTGATGTAGAATATTAACCATGAGTAAGAGGAAACCATGTCTGTTGTTTCTTTAATATAAGTTCTGGATGATATATTACTAGAACCCAAACAGAATAGTTTGGATTGTTAATGGAAAGAACATCTTTAATATATATCTTGAATGTGAAATTTATACAATCGTGAACAATACATCTGTATTAAAATGATATGAATAATATTGTCATTTCGGAGTCTAACCAAAAGTTAAATCCAAAATTTTCTATGACTTGTTTATGGTGACATGCATCCGAAGATGATTTCTAAATAATATGTTCAAGACCTCGTCATATCCATTGTCTGCCCAATTGTCATAATAGTCAATCACTGCCTCGGGTGAGATGTTTCCATTTATGATTTCCTTTTCTCTTTTGACACATATGCTGCAAAAAATAACCACTGTTTAAGCTCATAAAAAAACCTGTCAATGAAAGACGTTAAGAAAGACTAGCAGAAAAAAAAATTCAAATGAACAATCATATTCTCGTGGTTTCATGTATGATGTAGAATAAATGAATGAATTTTTTTTATGTTCAGTGATGTTTTTTTTTTGGTCTCTTGTCATGGTGTTGTACGTACCTTTTCGAATTATGACAGTACATGTGCATTTGGTATGTTTCGCCTCTCTTGAACTTTCAGTGAGGTGTGTCATTTTGACGATTGATGAAAAAATATATATAAATATATATAATAGTTCTTTCCCTTTTGACTTTGTCATGTAAGACCCCACTTGACACAATAGGTGTTACCACACTGTTTAATAAAAACTGTTTCAGAGAATCCCTAAGATTTGTATAATTTATGTGCCCAAAAAATAACCATGAACGTGAAAAGAGGAAGCGTTGTAAAGCTGTATGACTGAAGTACGACTGTGTTCAATAAGTGTTAAGATGTATCTTTAATTTGAGATACAATTTTTTAATGCACATAAAAAAATGCATTTTTTTTTACTGTTCATGATTAATCTTGATTGTCTATTTCTGTATTTTAGAAGGAAATGATGCCTTAGACTTAAACTCTGAGGAAAGTTGTGTTGCACAAGATTAAATAATTCAATATCCATTCTACACTCTTGAATTTGGAAACAAGGAAGATAAAAATCGCCACGTGAATGTGTCTACAGCTTCCAAGCTATTCTGTGAGGTGTGCTTTTTCAATACAAACAAGTAAGCAAATCTGACATCTGAACAGCCACGTCAAGAGGGTCCATTGAAGCACTGATGGTAAAGAAGGACACTAGGCTGATGAAACTGATGACATGACACCGAAACTGAAAAACCGATTGAAATAAACCATATCTGGTGATAAACATAAAGACGAAAACGAAATTAAAACCCCTTGTCTTCAGGTTAAACGTCGACCCTTTAGTTACAACACACAATGCATACGTGACCCTTAAACTAAAAGAGACGCGTTAAAAGTTATTATAGAAACGATTGCGACGATATCATCAGTGATCTAAATATAAATGACGAATCAAATGACCTCATTGATAATCAGCATATGAAAACTGGTTAGGAAATAGATAGAGTAGTCTAACTATCAGAAGAATTATCAGAGATAATACTTATCACTTATCTATAAATACGCCAACATGACCAGAGAAAAGAAACACAACACCAATACATAAGCTTGAATTAAAACTGGCAAAGACATCAGACCCTCATTCTCGACAAATCGGGACTAAATAAAAGATTTACTGTCCTTTTAGATGCTTCGAGACGTACAAAAAATGTAGATCGAATACATTGTCTACAAAATATTTTCTCCAGCCTTGTACAATACTGTGTCATTTTTTTATAAAATTAGATCGAATGTCTTGTTTGGTATATTTTTTCCCGTCGATTGTTCTACTTACAAAACACGCAATTCGTCTGATCACACAGCATGTTCATTGAAATAAGAAGATGTAGTATGAGTGTCAATGAGACAACTCTCTATCCAAGTCGCAATTTAGAAAAGTAAACCTATATAGGTCAAAGTACGATCTTAAACACGGAGCCTTGGCTCACACCCAAAAATTACTAGTGTTAAACCATTTATACAGGAAAACCAACAGTCTAATCTATATAAAATACTAGAAAAACTTAAGCACCACCTCAACAAACGTCAGATTGCTGACTGCGGAGAGGTGCAAACAATTGCAGCGGGTTTAAATATTCAAATGGAATTGTTTTGTATTTTATTGTATTTGTATTGTGTTGTGTTGTGTTGTATTGTATTGTATTGTATTGTATTGTATTGTATTTAATATTGTATTGTATTGTATTGTATTGTATTGCATTGTATTGTATTGTATTGTATTATATTGTATTATATTATATTGTATTGTATTGTATTATATTGTATTGAATTTTGTTGTATTGCATTGTGTTGTGTTGTGTTGCATTGTATTGTATGGTATTGCAAACGGACCTCTACAGAGGTATAAAAGCAAGGAAAGACATTGATTCATCGACACAGGATACAAGTTACTTTTTTACAAATGGCCATTAAGAATGAGAAAGCAATTTCATATGTTTTCTATTCGATGAAGATTACGAATCCGTAAAATTAACTTCGTGAAAACTTTTTTTTAGCAGCTGTATATGACGTAACAGTGGTATATTGGCGAAAATGAGTGTAACCACCGATTAGGTGAAACTGTATATTTCTTTTATGAAAAAGAGTTAGCAGTTGTTCAAGTGCCCATCATTATCGGATATAATTCAGGTCTACCAAACAAATGTCTAAAACTCGACGAATTCACCCTCAGCTACTGGTAAATCCAAAACAGGGAACTTTAGTTCTGGACATCAATACTTTTTTCAACAGCCAGACTAAAATCAACAATTCGTTCACAGTATATTATATTTATGAACAATTTCCACATAGTTAAGTTCGGTTATACAAAGGCATTCCTGATGTATGAAATTGGCAATCTTAGTGTAAATACTTGCTCGGAAAATTTTGATAATTTGTAAACTGAATATGTGAAGACGATTACCAATTAATAAAAACATGGTAAACAGATGAAGTTGGGCAAAAAACTGGCAACCCTAGTCAATTTAAATCGGGGTTGAACGCTTCTGCCACGTGCGGGGTTCTAACTTACAATCTGAATGTTGACAGGAAAGTGATCGCTGTAGATGAAACTACTTGAGACTTAAAAGAAACCGATGTATTATCAACTTAAGCAGTTGTCTTTCCCTGTCAGAATAGAATGAAAACAAATGATATGGTGGAGGTAGTATAAAAGCCATATGTAATAATTTGAATATGAATGAACTTGTGTATGATTTATCTTTGAAATGTATACATCCAATTCATACGAACACAACCACCACCTTTTCAATATGGTGGTTTGGCTAAACAAGAGGCAGTCTGGTTCACATAGTTCGATGTCAGGTTTTTGGTCTAGTTAATGGAAACTGGAAAATCAAGTTGATTCATGCAGTACATGCATACATTTTGTGGTAAAGATGACCTCGTATATATATCCTGTAACAACCTATTTAGATCAACTGTTCGTTTAATTGGTGTTTATAAGACAACATACATTATCAGAAATCGTTACCTGCCATTTTCTTTTATACAAAAGTTCAATTATTATCTATCACACAACTAACTATAGGGCATTCAACTACATGTACGTTCATACACTACACAATGTACTCTACTATTGAATCATCTTTAAATTATCAAGACCTACATTCACATATTTATAAACATGATGAATACAATATGCAGCCTGTCTAGCTTACATGTTTATTACTAACAATGTCTATATATTGAATGTTTCTGTTTGTAATACCATCGGAGCGTAAATCATTCACCAACGCACATTTTGTATCGTGCGAAAAGGTGTTCAGACCAAATATGTGTACATGCATAATTCTTTTACAACTCTCTTATATTTTCACTTGTATACTACAGTTAATTCACGATTGAGACTACAAGTTTAACTATAACTGGCCAAATAGCTTTTTACTTGTATAGGTACTTATATATCCTTGGATTTCAAATAGAAAATGTTATCTATTCCTAATTATCATAAGAAGGTTAATCCACAACCTTTAAACGTTTTATTTTTATTTTTGAAATAAGGTTGATGGAGTTATTTTTTGGTTAATGTTAAACATGTTAAATACCAATTTCATCATGTTTGACTTATATTCGCCAAGTTTATATTGGTTCGGGAAAGCTGTAGTAGCTGGATAAAACCCTTAAAACTTCGACGGAAAAAGTGACAACTGTAGTCAATAAAGAGTGTACATTGTAGCTGAATGGAACTGCATCGTTCGGGGTATGAACTTGCAATCTTAGTTTTCCGAGAATAGTTATACAGTATATGAACAATAGAAATTATATTTAGAAATTGGGCGGTTACTTTATTCAGTTATGATGAGAGAAGAAATATTTTCTAAATGTTTCTCACTTAATTTTTTCACAATGAATTCGTACTAACGAACGATAAATTATTGACACAGTTCATTGTCTCTTCAATATGAAACATATGAGATGTTTTCTACATTATTATAATTTACAGGTATAAATAATATTACAAGGTGTCATGACAATGGTGTGTTTTTCAGCACTACTAGAACCTTTACCGTAGATAATTGTGGCTATTGTAAACACTAATGGACATGCGGTGTGTGTTGTATATGCGCTTATTGAATTGGGTGTCAGGTTATCTGTTAGAGTAATATGTGTAGATTTTAAATGATGTTTGTCCTCGTGCAATGATGAACATACAAAGATGCATCTCGATAAAATACTTCGAAGAAAGCTCAAAAGAGGGACGAAAAATACCAGAGGGACAGTTTAAGTCATAGATTGAAAATAAACTGACAACACCATGGCTAAAAATAAAAAGACAAACAGACAAATAAAAGTACAGAAGACAAAACATAGAAAAAACTAAAGACAAAGCAACACGAACCCCACCAAAAACTGGGGGTGATCTAAGGTGATCTGGAAGGGTAAGCTGATCCTGCTCCGCATGCAGCACCCGAAGTGTAATTGCAAATCCGGTAAAAAATCTAATTCGGTGAAATAGGAAGGTACTGTAGTTACGACATAAGTAACATATAATTCGGTGAAATAGGAAGGTACTGTAGTTACGACATAAGTAACATATATACGACATAAGTAACATATTCGATATCTGTGAAGTACGTAGTTATTCAATAACGGTCAACCAACTCGTGACATGACGTCCGTCAAATTACTGAAAGGTTGATTTCAACTACAACCTTTGGAACTCTTGGTTTAATAGCTTCTTTGTGAGGAACAATCCTCCATCACGGAATTCATTATATAAAATACAAGCCCGGGAATATGGCATCATTGGGAGATATATACTCCGTCTACAGGCGGTGCTGGAATTTTGCTACATAAAAACGGAAAGATCACAATTGGAAAGCTGGTATCAACTCTTTTGTCATATAGTTTTGTTTTCAACCGACAACCGACCCTCATTGTCAATTTCAAGATGTAAGTCAAGATATAAGACATACTTAACTGTAGCTGTAGTATCCTTTATCTCTAGTTTGATGGGATAGATTCGTTCAACATAGTCACCTAACTTTGTATTATTTAGAAAGAGAACATTATCTGTAAAGCGGAATGCAAACTTCTCCTCTTTCTTCTTGAGAAGTTCTTCTGAGTACATAAAATCATAACAAGGAAAACAAGGAAAATCGAGTATTCAGATAAAAACTATTTACTAACATTATGTGCACATGGACAATTATTCATTAGCCTCATCAGGGTGTCGTTTCGACGACTAGGTTCATAACATAGATACTTTTTTAAATACTTTCTATAAGAATATAGTAGTTTGGAGTACGGGGAACGAAGCAATGTCGACAATGATGCTGATATCCTATGATATCCTATGATATAAAATGTTTTTCCGATGCCTTGGGTAACCCTCTATCCGCCTTTTAATTAAAAAAAATCTGTACCTTTAATAATTCAGTGAGATTTATTTGATAAAAATAATTTCATAAGATTGAGAATGGAAATGGGGAATGTGTCAAAGAGACAACAACCCGACCAAATAAAAAAAAAACAGCAGAAGGTCACCAACAGGTCTTCAATGTAGCGAGAAATTCCCGCACCCGGAGGCGTCCTTTATGTATATATTCATATACGTTTTTATCCCAATTTAAAGCAATGCGTTGGATTAAATATTTACTGTCAATTTTTTATCGTTTAATCAGTATTTGTTGTCTCTCGTTCGTGTAGATTACATATTGGTTGACTTCCGAAATGGAGACAACGCCTATATTTCAACACAAAACCAATGACTAGTAAATCTGGTCCTCTATGACCCCAAATGGTATCACAAAATCGTCACGCAGAATTTTTGCTAAAAAATGTCGTTCTGTAGCTTGAGGGAGCTACAAATAGTATTCTAGGTACTTTTTTCCAAGAAAAATAGTAGCCTCTACCAAAATTACCGTTTTTCGAGGGAAATGTATGCATCATTATTTTCGGATGCCTAGTTATTAGTATGTACCAACCATTAAAGGTTTCAAATCTGTAAACATAGACATTGCAATTTTCCATATGAACTCCAATTGCAGCTAATACTTTTAGCATGAAGTATCGTGAACACTGTATCCTACAACGGAAAGGTGATATCAACATGTATATGGCCCGAACCTTAGAGTTAAATTTATACTTAATTTATGCACAACCCCTACCTTCACTCAAGGTCTTCCTCCGAATTCAGTTTTCGTCACTTTCCTGTGTTTTAATTCTTGTTACATTTCACAGATTTTTCTTATTTGAGATGAAACAAAGAGATCATACGTGGGAACTTGTGCGTACAAACGTAAAATAACTATATTAACATTAACAGTCATATTGATCTTTTCATTGATGCACTCTTTTAACATTGTCACGGAGAGCATGTGAATTCATATTTGATGTATTTTAAACAGTAACAAACCTGATATTGGAGTGCCTCACAATTATTTTTATGCAAATACAATTATAAATATTTGTAACGATTTTAAATCACATATTTATGAAATAAATACAAGTTTATCCCCTTTTTAATCTTAGGCTCCGTGTTGAAAACCGTTCTTTGATCTATACCTGTTTACTTTTATAAATTGTGACCTGGATGGAGAGTTGGTTCAATTGCACTCATACCACATCTTCTTATATCGATTAAACAAATCGCAAACGGTAAGTTGGTTTTCAACTTACGCATTAAACACGTACTTTATAGGGTATGATAAAGTATGAACTAGGTGTATTTCCATTGCCATTCCATCGAAAAATATTCCGTAACGTAAACTAAGGATTGAAATCCACTTATATCCTGCAGACCGATCAAACCTTTTAGAAATGTCTATACACACTTTATATTGTTAGCCTTCGTGTTCTAAAACGAATATGTATGTACAACTTAAAAATTCCAAATTATATTTTAAATATCAAAAAAGTTCAAGTACGAATTGTTATTAAATGATCTTTCAGATGTAACATATGATATGGGTAAACATTCTTGATTTACAATAAGCATGAGAGAGAATCTTTAGTCTTGAGATGGATGATAAATGTTATCCATTAGCTTCTTTAAACAGTAGATTAAAAGATGACAAACCATATGCAAATTCGAAGCTCGCCATAACTTTAGGGGTTCAAAAATATTATTAAGAAGATTTATGTTCTACTATGGGATTTGAGCTTAAATATGAAGATATGTGCTGTGAACAAGTGCCAGTTTGTACAAATTATGAAGGTTTTTGTACAAGTTATATAGACAATAATAGTGTATCGCCTTGATATATCAACTATATAAGGATGAGGCTTAGAAACGGGGAAATGCGAAGCTCTATCGAGCTATTTCCCCATTTCGGGACGAATCCTGATATCGTTGATATGACAAGTCAAACCACTAGTATTGTCTTTATACTGCAATCTAAAAACAAAACATGTTTAATTGTTGTTTATTTTGTTATTGTAAATAAATCGGTTTTTAAAAATATTAGAAATATCCCCCTTTAAAAAGGTCTAACATCTGGCGGATAAATATCCAACACAATGAAATGGTCTCATTTCCAATACTAAATCAACAACCCGATACACACATACTACCTTCAATAAGGCTACAGCGGAGTAGTCCACAGTTATTTTTAGAAAGCTCAAACTTGTAATTTTCCTTATTTTCAAAATGAATATCATGGATGCGCTGCGTTGTGTTTTAATCTGTGTCAAACAAGGATTTACCAGAACGTAATAGAAAGATGGTTGCACATTACGTAATAGATGTTTGCACATAACGTAATAGATGTTTGGACATAATGTAATATGTATTTGCATATAACGTCATAGGTGTTTGCACATAATGTAATAGCCTACTAATAGGTATTTGCACATAAAGTAAAAGGTGTTAGCACATAATGAAATAGGTGTTATACATAACGCAATAGGTGTTATAAATAACGCAATAGGTGTTATACATAACGCAATAGGTGTTATACATAACGCAATAGGTGTTTGCACATAACGTATTAGGTGTTTGCACATAATAAAATACATGTTGGTGTTATACATAACGCAATAGGTGTTGCCACATAACGTTATAGTGTGTTTGCACAAAATGTAATAGGCATTGACACATAACGTAATAGGTGTTTGCACATGACGTAAACGATTTTTGCACATAACATAAACGAGGTTTCGAAAAACGTATAAATTGTTTGCACATAACGTTATATGTGATTGCACATAATATTATAGGCATTTACACATGACGTAATGAATGCTAAACAGTGAGAATCAATTGTCCGACAAAACGCATATGAACTATAGCATGGTGTATTATTTTGTTTCACTGGATATACATATGTATAAACACACCATAAAGTTGTTAGACTATAACATCATGAGGTTTTCATAGACCACCAATGTATCGAAAGAAAACGTTTGAAAAATTCGGCGTTTCAATCACAGATGTGACAGGAAGCAATTATTAACTGATCTATTTAAAAGAGGAATAGACACAACATAGAGAAAATATAAACGAATGTACAAATTGAAAAAAGCATAAAGTAATGTCTATTGCACACAACAAAGTTGAGAAATGACTTATTATACAGTTGTTTAAAGAAATAATTAATTTATTTGACATAGAGATGCAGTGTCAGGAAATAAAGACATCTGCACATATAACATAAATAAGAAATGACAGGACTTAAAGGCAAAGCGACAAAACACATTCAATATTTTAACTTTAAGACAGTTCTGGTGTTCCATAGGTTTCGGCACTAGAAATGATTGAAATCGAATGTTTCATATCAAAAGATGAATGAAAGAAAATGATTACACATTCAACGTTTTTCGTCGATTAAATAAATGGTTCATATTTGCGATTTGATTTTATCTATTAATAGTTGTTGTTTTATTCATATAAAAAAGGCATAGATAAAAACAATTGCAGATCCCCGTTCGGGGCCACCAACAATAAGCATGATAAGTAAAACTCATATCACATAGCAGATAACGAAAAGACCCGAGATGAAATATATAAAGCAATCAATGCAAACCATCAAAATGCAAGGCCTGATTTATGTACCATTAATTTGAATAAAATAAAATAAAATATTCAGTAACAAACGACAACCACGAACTACAGTCTTACTTACTTACTTCCTTAATTACTTACTTCGGACATGTACATACATAATGAGATTCGGTTAATAATTTGCACGCTAACAAAATGACAATAAAATTATGAAAATTTATTTAATGAAAATTGTTCAAGACAAATGACGTTAAGAGTAACATGAGTAAATATGTAAAGCGACACTAGCTGTCACAATCATGTTCACCGATGTGATTCAAATTCTCACATGTGATTTTTAACATACTTAAACACATATCCAAATCATAATAAGTCGTTAACAATGCATATAATAGATAATATAGTCAAATTTCTCACTTGAAAGTGAAAAATTTATCATTGATGTTTCGTAGCTTATTTGACAGATTTAAACAAAATTGGTTCATGAAAGCGAATTATTTTTCACCATTTCAATTTAATAAATGATTGACAAAAAATCATGAATTTATTTTTGTATGTATCTCGTGGCTAGTGACAGACATAATGAAATTTGTTTTCAGACATATATGAAAACAAAAAAAATAATAATAATAAAATTGAGAATGGAAATGGGGAATGTGTCAAAGAGTCAACAATCCGACAAAATAAAAAAACAACAACAGAAGGTCACCAACATGTCTTTAAAGTAGCGAGAAATTCCCGCACCCGGAGGCGTCCTTTAGCTGGCCCCTAAACAAATATATACTAGTTCAGTGATAATGAACGCCATACTCATTTCCAAATTGTACACAAGAAACTAAAATTAAAATAATACAAGACTAACAAAGGCCAGAGGCTCCTGACTTGGGACAGGCGCAAAAATGCGGCGGGGTTAAACATGTTTGTGAGATCTCATCCCTCCCCCTATACCTCTAACCAATGTAGGAAAGTAAACCCATAACAATACGCACATTAAAATTCATTTCAAGAGAAGTCCGAGTCTAATGTCAGAAGATGTAACAAAGAAAATAAACAAAATGACAATAATACATAAATTACAACAGACTACTAGCAGTTAACTGACATGCCAGCTCCAGACTTTAATTAAACTGACTGAAAGATTATGATTTCATCATATGAACATCAGGCACAATCCTTCCCGTTACGGGTTTAGTATCATACCATCATAACATATATGAGAAGAACATAACTCGTGTCATGCCAACAACTGTTTTTAGAATAAATGTGTTTAGTTCCGACGCAAAGACCTTATCAGTGACTCAATATTAACGCCAAAATATGCAATCTTTAATGACTTGACAACAGTATCGTAATTATATCCCTTCTTAATAAGTCTATTCAAAGGTTTTGTAAGTTTCTGAGGTGAATACTGACACCTTTGTGCTTTATAAAGAATATTTCCATAAAAAATTGGATGTGAAATGCCTGAACGTATAAGAAGTCTGCATGTTGAGCTATATTTACGAATGATGTCTTTATACCGATGATAAAATTTAGTAAATGTTTTGACTAGTTTGTGATATCGAAAACCCTGGTGTAATATTTTTTCAGTAATACATAAATTTCTCTCGTTAAAATCTAAAACAGTGTTACATACACGAGCGAATCGTACAAGTTGAGATATATAAACACCGTAAGATGGTGACAAGGGAACGTCACCATCTAAAAACGGATAATTAACGATAGGAAATGAAAAATCATCCCTTTTATCATAAATTTTAGTATTCAGCTTTCCTGTAGTGATATAGATATCAAGATCGAGGAAAGGGCAGTGGTCATTGTTAGTATTATCTTTATTTAAAGTAAGTTCAGCAGGATAAATTTCATTAATATACATACTGAGGTCGTCATTATTGAGAGCCAAAATATCATCCAAATATCTAAAAGTATTATTAAATTTGTTTATCAGATGTTGTTTTGATAGGTCTTTGCTTATTTTTGTCATAAATTGGAACTCATAGCAATACAAAAAGAGGTCCGCAATAAGTGGTGCACAGTTAGTCCCCATTGGAATTCCGATAATCGGACGATATACGGAATCCCCAAAGCGAATTAAAATGTTTTCTAGTAAAAATTCAAGGGCATATATAGTATCAAAGCATGTCCAATTAACATAGTTTTTTTATTTATTGCTACTAAAAATGACCTAAAAGAGTTTGAACATATATATTCACATTCTGATTTTTTGAATGCCCATTTAATTAGGTGAGTGATTTTTTTCTTAATGAGAATGTGAGGTAATGTGGTATACAGAGTAGAAAAATCAAAACTTTGAACAGATAAAAATCACCAATATAAGCATGCAATTTATCAAGTACTTCCAACGAGTTCTTGACACTCCAAAAGTTATTTATTCCACTATTTTCGAAGGCCTTATTTGAACAATTTATTATAAGGTTTTTAATTGTACCAAGTGTGCTGGTAAGAAGAATAGACAATTTAGTAGTTGAACAATGGCTTGAAGACGAAAAAAATCTATATTTGTAAGGGGTTTTGTGTAGCTTCGGAAGCCAATACATAGTTGGGACTTTCATTGTATTTGGCTCTGCTTGTAAAGCGGTGGTAAAAAGTTTATGTTTGTTACAGATTTCGTTTTCTGAAAATGGAGTCAGTTATAATGTTGTTGAATTGGTGATTTCCTTTTACAGAACCTCAATGTAAAATTTACGTTAAACAATAATAATATTATTAGCAGCTTTATTGGCCGGGACAAAAACAAATTCCTTGGCTAGTTCTTTTAGTTTATGTTTGATACGAGAAATATGTTTATTGTGGTTATTGTAAATAGTAAAATGTTCTTTAAAATGTTGAATCCGTATATCAACTATCTCCATTACTGAATTAAAAAAGAGTCCAAAGATTTTTTTGTCAGCTTTTTCCCGTTTTATCGATTTCATACAATAAGTATGGAGTGAGTCGTGGATGATATTACGACACTCATTCCAATTAATAATTGACGGAGGACGATATTTAGGTCCTTTACTGAGGAATGATTTTAACTATCGGTCTTGAACGATGTTAAGATATCCTGTTATAACATGGGAAATGGGTCCACAAATATATTCGGAATTACTGCAATTACATGAAGTAGGTCTATTTTCACTGATATTAACATCTTTACATAAGTCTGTATATCCAATTTGTCATTTCATTGTTATATCTAAGCTTGAACTTAACTTGCTCAATGGAAACGTTTTGTTCGTCAGTTTTATTTCAACATGTTTGTGTTGATATTTGATCTACTTCAAGCATTTTTTCTGTATAATATAATTTCAAAACTTATTAAAACCTTAACAGCCAATTTATATCGATAGATTCCTGGAATCATAATTTAAATTATAAAGCCTAATATAAATATATAAATGCATGACCCGAGCCTTACATGCATCTACACTTGTTTACAAACATTACATCTTTTTAAAACGTGCCAACCGTTGTTATTGTAACACTTAGAATTGTGTAGGACCTGGTTAGTTATTGCAAATATCCCGTTCCTTTCCATCAGGTAAACCAATTCTCTCTTCAATGTTTTCCAGTTCAACATCACTTAGCTCTTTCTTTTTCAATATATGCAGAATATTATTGATTCCTGCAAAGAGAATAATATACGGTAATCACTGGACCACCTGATGGTAGACATATTTGTGCCAAGGAATATATTTTAAAAATAAGATAAAGACAAATAAAATCAACTCTAATATGTGGCCTGCACATATATCATTGACGGGGTTTTCGATTATTATAAAATTACTTAGAACAGTTTGATTCTTAACTTCAATTGATACAAATTAAAAAATTACAACTGAAATCCTACTATGTACATTGTACATTATTCTCTAAAACCTGTAAACAAAATTGTTTGTATGAGATTCTTACTCCATAACATGCTTCTTTCAATTCATTTGCAAAAAATATTGAAATATACAGCATTATCCAAATGTCTTTTTTTGTACTTCGTTCAATATATATATGAAATCTGGTATATAAGCTGTATAGTACACATTTGGTATGTACAGTTAGAAAGTGGTTGCCTAAAAAAAAGAAGTCTTCGATCGGCCAATCAAATCTGAAGCTTAAGGCGAATTGTCAAAATAAAATTTACAATTTGCTAGTGCTCTGAGCCACTAGATTGCATTCATATAAAACGTGGAAACTGCCTACTTAGACAATTAACGGAAAGTGTCTGTCTCGACGTTTTATAGATATGAAACAATTAAAACAAGATATCAAAAGGAAGTACAATAGAAAATACAGAACATCATCAAACATCTTAAATTCAGATAACATAACGATATAAAGATTATATATAGATTATCGTACAATTTAACTGATTTGAGACATTTCTATTGTTGCTATTACTTACCTTTAGGTTTTGCATGTTTCTCGAATTCCTTGTAAGAATCGGCAAGAGCTCTTTTATCCTCTGGAAGACAATGAAATAAACTAAAAATCTGCATACATATTATAGAAGGTGAAAACAAATAGAAAGTCATTGAGATTCTTTAGTAACACAGTAACACGTCAAATTCGTATCTAGATATTAATATCTGCACATCTGTATACCCTTTTCTGAACCGACATAAAACCGCCATCTGTTCAAAATAGTATGTACTCTTCCAGTACATATGCATAGTGATATTATAGTTACTAAAGTGATAATACAATCGCGTAATAGCATGTGAGAGTAAAAAATGAAAATGTTAAAACTTAAAATCAAATTTCATAAAATAAAAAGTTACTCTTGAGAAAAAATTTGGAAGGTAAAATTTAAGTATTCTGTTTGGAAGCTTGTAGAATGCGAGGGAATATTTGTGGACAATGATTATAAAATATACTTTCATATTTTTCATAATTTTTCAAGATGAATGTGAAACTACATAATACAGTATTAGACACAAATTACAAAAAAATAAGTAACACTTGTAAGATCGATCAAATCATAATGGTTCTGTATAATACGATATAAATATTACAAACGATTTTGTTAATTTCAAAAATGCTGCTTCTAACAATTGCCACTCCTGATTCATTTTTATTGTTGTGCAAGGGTTAAGAATCAAACAGTGAGAGTATTTTTTTGTATAAATTCAAAATTTCAAATATTCCATCCCACGACATTTTGTGGACAATATGTTCTTACATCTACATTTGGATATAATGTATTTCAAAAACAACAATACATTATTAACGGCAAAATCATCAGACACTCATTAAATTACATCTTTTGTGCTACAAGGCAAGATAATGTCATAATTTCTGATCCGATCTATAATGGATAGTCAGAAATTTTGTGTAACATAACGATAAAAAAAAAGTCAACAAATAATTTTCTCAGATTTCTGAACAATTTACACAGTTTAGTTTCTTTTAATTTACATTTCGATAAAAATGAATCACATCATTGTAAAATCCTATACACAATTTGAATTTTGTAAAAACGAATTCATGGTGTTAATAAAAGGCATTCAGTAAATATTATTCCAATCTTCAATCTGCATATTTAAATATATTTCTCATTTATTAATGAGAAAATAAAGTTAACATTTGTTATCCTCCAAAAACTATTTATAGAAAAATTTACAAGAATTTGGTTCTTTTTTAATAGTATCTACCAATTCATTATCAATATTATTCAACTTAAAGCTACCTTCTACCATATGTTTCCATTCATTTGAAATTGCACTTATATTACCAGACAATTCTAAAAAATCAATATTAATATAAAACTTTTTTTTTTATTCTGAGATTAATGTATTATCATCTGACACCAGATCACTATTTTAAGAATACACATCAATATATTTTAACTTCAAAGTCATCATGCCACATATTTTGTTGTTTGGGTTCAAGGGGAGTAATTTTGTCAGTCTAGTAATTTATATAGCCAAGCCATGTTTACACTATAGCAAAAATGATAAATATTAGGCAGCCTAAGACTGCAATCACAGTGTTCGGACATTAACCTTGCTTTCTTTACTTAACGTGGTTTATATTTAAATAATATATATACATATATATATATATTTATCTCTTTCAGAACCACTTCTGGGGGGGGGGTCTAGAAGGACATTCAGAACGTTAACCAACATAGAAAAAGCTCAAGTTTTAAGATAACTACAACCCTTTCAGTATATGTTAGTTCTCTGTAACTCCAAGTATTGACCAATGACTTGATACTGTTTATCTTAGCTGTAAAATAACATAGTCTTATCCACTTTAGCAAGCTCAAACCATATACACAATAGTTAAAGGTTACAAACAAGATTTATTTTTGTCTTATCACACCAAACATATTTGTAAAATTCAACAGTGAATCCATCTATACGATTGTCTTTGAATTCTTCGTATGTTTAAGAGAAGACAAACATTTCTGCATTGCTAGATGTTCCTCACAGGAACCCACCTCTTCCTCGTTAGGATTATCATGTTACAGAAATTTGTCCCAGTAACAGTGAATTAGAACTAGTATATAAGATTTTAGAAAACTGTTTTTGTTCATTTCTTATTATACTGGGATCTCCTTTTCTCAGTCCCTTCCTCCTTTTAAGATTGGATATATTTTTGTCTGTGTAATGTTTTTTTTTTCAAAATTACAAAAATAGTAACTTCCCTTTTTCCCATCTACTTGCAATCTTTCCTTAACTTTTATTGTTATCTGATTGACATGTTTTCCATCAATATTGCTAATTCTTGTTCTGTCCCTTTCCTTTCTTGATATACTGATGGCAGGTTATTTTCAAAATGTTTTTTTTGTAATAATGATATCTTATTTAGTAACTATTTTTTCAATCCTTCTTCTGAACTGACGAAAATGAGGTTGCAGATCCGCGAACTTTCATCTTGATCATATTCATAAAAGCTGATAGCTTATATAAAACTGTTTATTCATTGTTTCAATATCCATAGACGGATCATACTCGTATTCTTCAATGACTCTGTCCACTTTTACTTTCTCAATAAATTCAGCTTCCCTCAAAAGACTGTTATAACATTTATATGTACCCTTCCCTCTTATCTGACTTTAAAATCTTAAATCAATAAATACAAGAGAATGATCGGATCTATAACTTATCCCTATGTCTGATGAAAATACAAAACTTTACTGCTTCTATATAAGAGGTAATTAGGAAGTAGTCCAAACGACTTTATTAGTTATTTGGACCCTGATATGAGTAACCCTAATCTGAAGTGTGCTCCTGGCGCCATATATCTAATACATCTAATTCATCTATTCCTCATGAATCTTTGCTTATGACTGTTAGAATGTAATTTGTCCATTCCATAATCTTGAATGACATTGCAATCCCCACCCAATACAATTAACGAATTGCCATAGTGGGATATTTTGTGTTTTATGTTATCAAAAAGACTGGTTCATCATTATTTGGTCCATATGTAGCTGCCAAAATTATATAGTAGTCCTGAATGGAGATATCTAGTATAACAATTACCCAACAGGTCTATAGACCAAATGGATCCCGAAAAGTATATATAAAAAGAATAGCTTCCCCTCTACTTTTACAAGTAAAAGAACTAATTGGCCCACATACCCCAATTTATGAAACGCCGGAACTGTCTTATAGTGTAAACATAACTTATGATCAACCACCTGTACATTCATTCAAATTTTCTCTATGTTGTGCCTACATGTATTTCTCCTTTACGTAAGTCAGTTAATACTTGCGTCCTGTCTGAAATGAGATTGTTAGGCTGAATGTTCTTAACGTTTTGTTTTCACACATCGTTGTTCTATGAAAACCTCAAGGTATTATAGTCTAACTGCTATATGTTGTGTTTATACATATTTATCTCCAGTAAAAAAAACTAATACATCATAGTATAGTTCATATACGTTTTGCCGAACAACTGATTCACTCTGTTAGCATTCATTACTTCATATGCACATGCCTTTTACATTATGTTAAAACACAATACGTTATATGCAAACCCTTTAAACGTGATGTGCAAACAGCTTATACGTTTTGTGCAAACACCGTTAACGTTATGTGCAAACATTTATTACGTTATGTGCAAATGCCTATAACATTGTGTCCAAACATCTATTATGTTATGTGCCAACACCTTGACGTTATGTGCAAACACTTTCTGGTAAATCCTTTTTTCACACAGATCAAAATAAAACGCATCAATGATATTCTCTTTGAGAAATTACAAGTTTGAGCTTTCTAAAAAGATGTTGACTGCTTCGCTGTAAATATTTGTGCGTCGGATTGTTGATTTAGTATTGGAAATGTGGCATTTTTAGATATTGATTGATATAAAAATGCTATATACATATGTTGTTCTACTTTGTTTTATTTACACAAAAGTCATGCAATTTTGTTTACTTCAAATGTTGAAAACTTAAACATTTAGAAATATAAAGACATGACACTATTTTCCAAGAAATGCAACCGAAAGGAACAATACAATGAAAAAATGAAAAGGTGGTATGAATGCTAATGTGACAATACAACTCATCACAAGAGCCCACATGAAATTAAAATTGATAGGTCACCGTACGGTCTACACCAATGAGCAAAGCCTGTACCGCGCAGTCAGCTATTATAAGACCCGAAATGACAAATGTAAAACAATTTAAACCAAAAAACTAGAGGCCTAATTATTGTACCAAAAATTGACCATAATACCAATAAGTAACACAACAACAAAAGACAACCACTGAATTACGGGCTCTTGATTTGAGACAGGTACATACAGAATATGGCGGGGAAATATACAGACACGACTCTATTTTCCAAGAAATGCAACCGAAAGGAACAATACAATATGAAAAGGAAGATGTGGTACGAATGCTAGTGTGACAATACAACTCATCCCAGATCCCATATGACGCAGAAAATATAAACGATATGTCACCGTACGGTCTACACCAATGAGCAAAGCCCATTCCGCCCAGTCAGTTATTAAAAGACCCCGAAATGACAAATGTAAAACAATTTAAACCAAAAAACTAGAGGCCTTATTAATGTACCAAAAATTGAACTAAATACAAATAGGTAACACAACAACAAACGACTACTCCTGGATTACTGGCTCTTGACTTGGGATATGTATATACAGAATGTGTCGAACTCTCCCCTGAACATGGGACAGTACACCATATATAAGAACAAACTATAAAAGCTAGTTGAAAAAGGCTTCATTTTTTTACATAAATAAGGCCGTTAGTTTTCTCGTTTGAATTGTTTTACATTGTCTTATCGGGGCCTTTTATTGCTGACTATGCGGTATGGGCTTTGCTCATTGTTGAAGGCCGTACAGTGACCTATAGTTGTTAATGTTTGTGTCATTTTGGTCTTTTATGGATAGTTGTCTCATTGGCAATCATACCACATCTTCTTTTTTATATTAACTCATGAGTTGGATACACATAGAAATACATCAAACAAAAACATTGAGTGCCCCTGGCCCAGTAATTGTATGTCTTACGAAAAAAGCACACTAAGTACAGATCAGAGAGTACTCGCAGTCATAAACAGCCATTAGTTCAAAGATCTCATTGTTTTCACGACTGCAACCTCGAACTAGATATATAACGTATCAGGATGATTTGTTATAACCCTCCATGTAGGCTATTTTTTCGAGAAACGTATACCTATTTAAAGCTAACAATGCAATGACGTCTCCCACGATTTATGTAGCATCATTTTCAGATTTTAAGATTTGTAGATTTAAGTGTCGTTCTTTTCCCCCAAAAGATAGGCGAAAGATAGCAGGGGGAAAGTTAAACTCACAGATCTAAAATAAACTGACAACGCCATGGCTGAAAATAAAAAGACAAACAGACAAATAATAGTACACAAGCCCCAACATAGAAACCTCAATACTAACGAACACGAACTCCGCCAAAAATTAGGGATGCTCTCAGGTACTCCGGAAGGGTATGCAGATCCTGCTCCACATGTGGCACCCGTCGTATTGCTCATGTTATTACAGACCCGATAAATAACCTTATTCAGTGGGTCATATTCATGGTGCAAAGGGAAGTGGATAATAACGACATAAGGAACATATCTGGTATCATATGTGAAATGATTATTCCATTACGGTAAACTAAACTAAGTCGTGATGGCGTCTGTAAAATTTACAATGGATGATTTCATTTTCACCATTTGGAACTCGTAAAAGTTGTGTATTTTATTTTGAATGACCTTCTTAAGACTTGCAACTTCCTCCATCGACAAGGTGTGTTGATACGAGGGGGTGTCCGGAGGGGGAGGGGTGGTCAGGTGGCCCGCCCTTCTTATCTAAAGTATTTAAAGGCTAATAGGGATTAGGTACGATTAGCTACCCCCTTAATTTCTCTTCCGTTATTTTCAAAACAAGTTTGTTTCTATTGTGCATGATCTGATTTTTTCACAAAAACTGAGTAATTTAACTCCTTAAAAAAAACCAATGAATTCTGTCTCTCGCATAAACGTCAGTAGATACAATCCATACATGCAGTTATTTATTGAATACTTCTAAGATGGTTTATATATCTGCCATTTCAGAGTTTTTGATTGCCTGATATTTAAAATCTATGAATATTTAGTCGATTTCACTTTGATATGTTTACACATGTACGGGGTTACATATAAAAGTAATCCAGAGTTTCTAAGAAAGTAAGCAATGCTTTGTCCCTAGCACCTTGCCCCGATAGAACTACCATGTGTCATGTGATTCAACTTAATGTGACCACAATTTAATTAGGGTAAAGTAAACTACTTAACCAAAGACTACATGTATTTCTGTAGACAATTCTAATTTTGCGCTTCCATATTACTATGTTCTGTGCACCATTAAATAAGGTTGGGCGTCTAAATTCTATAATTTGGAAGAGCTCGTTGTAAATAATTTGTACACTTGTATAAGTTTCAAATTGATGTGAAAAAACTTCATGGTTAAATTGATCACAAATTGTAACTTGATACAAAGCAGACTAATTAACGGGAGGACGGATGCACGCCCTTTACATCTGTACCTGGATCGCAAAAAAAAAAATAGTTGAGAATTACAAGAAAAGAAATAACTGATGCATTAACTTGGCTGCTGACTTTCAAACACTGCATGAATAAAAGATATCATTAAAAAATAACATATTTTCTTCAGGCAATTCTGAAAATGCCTCAAAACGTTCAATTGCGGAGTCCCGTTGAAGGTAATATCCCTCTCAATTTTAATGAAAGAAGTTTGCTTATGCTTTACCTCGTAGCAACTATACAAAATTGAAGAGTTTGTTATATAATCTAAAACTTGTCTTTTTTTTAATAGTTGCAAAATTTTATCTAATCCTAATAGCATTTCTATGTTAGACATGTTATATATTTGTAACATTTATCATTATTTTTAAAAATTCAGGGTTTTTTGTTATCTCTAAAATTATCTAAAAATAAGAAATTTAAATATTATCCTTTTAAAATTCATTGACAGGGGAGATTATTTCATTTTAAATTGTGTTTCCATGTGAAATCGATTCGATCTATATTTCCAGTTACATTTACCGTATTTACACAGATACATATGGTTATAATTTGATACGGTGTACAGTCATTTCATTTAAATGTAGAATTTGCTATAAATAGTTCGTTGTCAACACTGGCAGTCTCATTGACACTGAAAAAAATGTTGCAAAATCACATGTTCCTTTACTTTCCCCGACTTCAACAATAACATACAAAAAAGTTTTTTTTTCTCCGGCGTAATTAGTTGTGTAACTCAATCAAGAACAACTGAGTAAACATAAAATACTATTGCAGATTCGGAAATGCAACTTCGTTCCGGGCCTTGGTTCACATATTATCATGTGACTTATCCGAAAATAAAGGAGAATTATTGAATTTTTAACATGAGCAGACGCGAGTACTAGTACCACGAATATTTTAAAATATTAAATTATTTGCTTCCAACAAACAACACATTAAAATATAGTTCATAGTTAAAAATTGCTTAAACTGATTCAAACACTTCTGATTTTCATAAAATCGACGTTTTCAAGAAAAAGAGAGAGATATTCCAAAATTTTTACACACCAACAAAGAAAAGATACAATGATTTTTTTGTAAGATGAGACACTATACTTTTTAGAAATTATAATTTCTCTTGGATTCTGTTCTTTCTAAATTCAACGAAAAAAGAAGGCCAGTTGCAATAGCTTATGGTACCTATAATTCCTGTTAGTTTTTAAAAAGTTTTAGATAAGAGGGGCGGGCCAGCTGATGGAATCTTTGAACGTACGGCTGTTCGTAACTGCGATAACTCTTCGATCTGCATACTTAGTGTACTTTTTTTTGTTGAGACGTACAAGTACTGAACCACGTCCAGTCTATGCTTTTTCTATGTGTATCCAACTCATGAGGTAAGCCTTTTTTTAACTAGTTTTATAATTTGTTCTTATGGTGTAGTGTTACACCAAAGTCCCCTTTTCAAGCAAGGATTGCTCATCACGTTAAAAGTTTTTGCATATAACGTATTGTGTTTAAACAAAAAGTAAAAGGCACGTGCAGATGACGTAGTGAATGCTAACAGAGAGTATTAGTTGTTCGCCAAAACATATATGAATTATACCATGATGTATTATGTCTTTCACTGGAGAGAGACACGTATAAACTCAACATAAGGCCAGTAGACTATAAAATTATGATGTTTTCATAGAACAAAGATGTATCACAACAAAACGTTTAGAACATTCAGCATTACAATCACATTTCAGACAGGACGAACTTATCAACTGACTAACGTAAATAAAGAATAGACAAAACATAGAAAAAATATAAAAGAATGTTAAGGTGGTTGATCATACAGTTGTAATGTATTCACAGAATATATAGTAGTTACAGCATAATGCCTATTGCACACAACAAAGTTCAGGAATGACATATGATACAATTGTTTGACAAAACAAATAGCACATTTAACATAACACAGAGATGCAGTATCAGGAAATAAAGGCACATGCACATAACATAAAGAAGAAATGACAGGACGTCAAGGCAACGCGAAAAAACACATTAAATATTTACACTATAAGACAGTTCCGGCGTTCCATACCAATTCATGAAAATATTTCAATTATTTAAACTCTTTCTGATAAATCCACGCAGTGTACCCTACCAATAGTAATGGTTGACATTATAAGTTATATGGTTCGATACTGACCTCCTACGGATCCAAAGAGGGTTAGCAAAATTCATAGGGGGCGAGGCCGGATTTATCGCACGCTGGAGTTTTTCTGCTGAGTTTTGTTGAAAAATAAACAATGAAACAAATTAACGTGTCATGAACCCCCGAAGAAATTTACTTACCCCCAACGGTCTCATAGGGGGTCACCTGGTGACGGTGTTAAACCAATCACTACGTTCTTATTTACCCGCGATGCGATCAAATATAATTAAGCAAATAAACAAGAGAAGCATAAATAATGTAAATATCTACAAGCACACTATATCAAAAAGTAAAATCACAAAACTACTGAACTTAGAGGAAAATTAATTCGGAAAGTCCATAATCACATGGCAAAATCAAATAACAAAACGCATCAAAAACGCATCAAAAACGAATGGACAAGATATGTCATATTCCTGACATTCCAAAGCAGCATTTAAAAAACATACACATGTGCATCCAAATGTAATACTTATTTCACAATGTTTTATTTTTTTTACTTAAAGTACCAAAAACCCCCAAGTAGGTATTGTCGAAGCGCAAAAGCGCGTACAAAAGCTGACCTGATAACTTTTTTTCAATCCGTTCATGTCCGTTAGATGTTCGTTCATATTCGTCGGACTTGCGTCCATATCTGTTTCATGTCCCTTCAGCTTCCGTTTTATCGGTCGACGTGGTTTCTGTCCTGTGGAAAAATGTTTGCATGTTCAAAACTTTAAACGGTTGTCCAACGGATGAAGTGTCCATTTGATGTCCGGTAATCGTCCGTTTTTAACGGTACTCGTCTGTATTGTTTCCGTTTTGTATCCATTACGTAAAACATCCGTTTGAGGTCCAGTAGACCAATTCAACGGACTTCTATTGGACGTATAACGGATAAAACGGATGTGAAACGGAAATAAACGGAAGGATAAAGGATAACAGATACGTACTGATTGTAAAACGAATAAATGCCAATTGAAAATTTCGCGTTAGAAATTTCAAGAATTGGTGTGTTAAATTCCTTGAATGTCATGAATGTTTCTTATTCATGATGGATCGTGAAGTGAGAGCACGTCTTCATTATCAAGCAGTTCCTTTTTTATGCCAGATTGAACTTAAATGTTGCGAATGTAAACATTCTAGACTTTACAGTAAAACCAGTTACACAATACCTTTTAAGTTATTTTAAGGTCACGTTAAAGTAATTTAAATGTATCAATATTGCCGCCTTTAATTTTCCGCCTGTCTAGTTCGTCTGATTTATCCTTTACGCTTCCATTAGGTCTTCCTATGCGGTACTCGTCCGCTGGATGTACGTTCGACATCCGTCCTGTCCGGTACGTTTCTGTTTCTCGTACGTTACATATCCTGTGTGTGTCCGTTAGCCTTTATTAACGAGTCCGTTTTATATGGTTAGTACACCAACGGACTCTTGTCAACGAGAATCTTGTTTTCATCCGTTTGAGCTATCTGTTAACATAAGGTGTGACCGCAACTTTAAATTTTAAATCTGTTTATCGCTGGTATAAAGGAGAAGACAAACAAGGGAAGTAAATAAATAAAAAGAAATGTATATTTTGTTATTTTTTCATTATATATACAGCAATAAAACATCTCTATCACCTCCAAAAAATAAATTACTTGAATTTACTTATAACAAGTATTACATTTACTCAAATCAAGTAAAAAAACAATGTTACAACCTCCGGTCTTTTGTATTGATCCTATACCCCTATTAAATAATCATGATTTTACGGAATGGAAAAAATATTATCAACAACACAACTTCTAGGTTATCTACGTGCATAAATAAACGTATTGGTAATGCCACTACAGCCAGATTATTTAACAGAAATGCACGTGGATATCCACAAATTTTCCCGTGCAATGCCAAAAAATGACTAACCTGTTTTAGATTAACTTCTCAAAATACTATAAGGTCAACAGTGAACGGGAGAACCTGTTCGCTCTCCTTTTCCTGTGATATTACCTGAAAAACTCAAAACCTCATATATGTGGTAACTTGAACCCAATCTAAGTGTGGTATTCAAATATGTGGGACAGACGGGACGAGAGTATTTCAGAAGAAATCAAGAACATCTGTACCGCTTTCGTAGACCCCAAAAAATTCAAAAGTTTAGTATATCAGCATTGAGATAAGCATAATCATAATCTGAAATATATAAAATTCCAAGCGCCCGAAACCGTTCAAAAACAACCAGGAGAATCACACAAGCAATTTGAAAAATCACGCGAAGTTCGCGAATTGTTTTGGATAAAAAGACTTCAAACAGCTTATCCTCTCGGTCTAAATGATAAAATATTAGGGCAGGGGAACATATCTAAAACTCATATCGATGTCATTAATATTGTTGATAAACGACTTAGAAATAATAGGTCTCATTGGTAAACGCAAGAACCGCAATCAACGTATTAAACATCGTATAAATTATACACTTGCTGATCTGTTATCTATAATAAAGAATAATGGCAGACATCAAGTATTATGCAAACTGGGTCAGATACCTATAAGTAAATTATATGCTATTTTTCTTGAGTGTGATAAAATTTCTTTTTTTAGCCCATTTTATGAATACACCCGAATTATTACAGCCTTTTGTCATCACAGGCTTTTTCCTATTATTGATAAACCTGAAAATCATAAACGACATTTTCTCAAATTAAAATATATAAATAGAGGTATTGATTTTATTAATTTGTCTAGCATATTCAATGACTCTTCTGTCTATAGCTTAATACCTCCATAGTTTGATAATATAGAACAACCCATTATTTCGTATTCTTATAAAAAACCGAGCAGAAATTTGATTTTCAATTATACGTCAATTACAACAGACGTCAATATAGAAAATAATGTTCCTTCCACTTGAGATTGCGAAACATCTAGTTTTAAATATGTTCCCTATGGTCATGTTATCACAGGAGACCTCAACATAGTCGATGACCGTGAAGTCATAACTTTTCTAAAGAAAGGACCGAAATACCGTCCTCCATCTACAATAGATTGGAAACAGTGTCGTCAGATCATTAAAGACGCTTTGTCTGCCTATTGTAAAAATTGGTGCAAACGTGAAAAATCCGATACAAAATCTTTAGACAGTTATTTGAATAAAATTATGAATACTGTTGATATTCGAATATCTCATTTAGAAAACATTTCTGAAATTAATAATAGGAACCATGAT
Organism: Mytilus trossulus; assembly: GCF_036588685.1. Classification (NCBI taxonomy): domain Eukaryota; kingdom Metazoa; phylum Mollusca; class Bivalvia; order Mytilida; family Mytilidae; genus Mytilus; species Mytilus trossulus. The sequence continues at coordinate 36,458,022 of NC_086380.1, read as the reverse complement.
ATACCCATTTCTAGAATAAAAAACAAACTGAAGGTACTCGTAGAGCGGTTTGTGTTCGTACCGGCAGACAAGGCAGCAAATAATGTAGTGGTGGTGTGACGCATATACTACACGAAAGTTCTTCAAAACGATATTATCAATTCCTCTACATTCAGGTCAGTGCGCACCACAGAGAGTCAAATCGTTAACAAGCATACCACTGCCACTGCCCAGCTTAAAGCATCTTCCGAACATTTGAAAGTCCCTACCATGTACTGGTTACCGAAATTACACAAAAAACCATTTAAATTCCGTTTCATCTCCGCTTCGAGTAAGTGTTCTACTACTAATCTATCAGTGCTTCTAACCACCTCCCTTACTACTATCAAAGAACTGGTTATTAACTTTTGTAATAAAGCTTATGAAAATAATGGTATTAATTATTTTTGGAGTGTTAAAAATTCTTTAGAGGTTTTAGATAAAAGACATGCTTTCAATGGTCCTTACAATTCTGTTGACAGTTATGATTTTTCTACTCTGTACACTACACTTCCACACAATCTTATAAAGAAAAAGTTTTTGTATTTGATGAAATGGTCTTTCGAAAAATCTCATTGTAATTTTATTTGCTGTAACTCGTTTAAGACCTTTTTCTGTAACAAAAAAGGAAAGTATGCGAGATACACTTACTGGAAATGTGAGGATATGATTGAAGCTTTAAACTTTCTGCTTGATAAAATTTATGTACGTTTCGGCGATAAAGTGTATCGTCAGGTAGTAGGTATTCCTATGGGCACCAACTTCGCCCCTTTAATAGCAGATTTATTTCTATATTGCTATGAATCTCAGTTTATGACCAAACTCAGTAAAGACCCATCATTGTTACATTTGGTTGATACATTCAAAAATACCTACCGTTATCTGGATGATATTTTTTCGTTGAATAATCCAGAGTTCTCTAAATATACTTCAGAAATTTACCCAAACGAACTTACTTTAACTAAATCTAACATAAACAGCAGCAGTTGTCCTTTTCTAGATTTAGACATTTCAATTTCAAACGGGAAACTTCAAACTAAAATTACGACAAAAGAGACGATTTTTCATTTCCTATTGTTAATTTTCCTTTTTTAGACGGCGATGTGCCTTTGGCTCCATCATACGGTGTTTATATATCGCAACTCGTTCGGTTTGCCCGTGTGTGTTCTGATGTCATAGATTTTAACGAACGTAATCAATGCATCACTGGTAAATTGTTGTGTCACGGATTTCGATACCATAAATTACTTAAAACTTTTACTAAATTCTTTCATAGATACAAAGATTTGATTAGTAAATTTGGCTTTACCTGTAGAAAGCTTATTAAAAATGGTATTTCACATCCTAAATTTTATGGTAATATTGTTCTTAAAGCGAGGAAATCACTATGTGATCCTTGTAAACTCATCGAACCTTTAAACAAACTTATAAGTAAGGGTTATCGTACCAATATTGTAATTAGATCTCTGAATATAGTTCACATTGGCACTAATATTGATTTTGTCATTAGCAAATTAAAACATAACTAAATTTCATTATCTTTTGAGGCGAGATGTATAGGGGACACAGCCACGTTAACTTTTATTTTTATAGAAGTCGCTCTTCACTATACTACTACCTGTCGATACATTTATTTTTGGCATTGCACAAGTCATGTCTTCTTTGACTATTAATGACGTTAAAATACTAAATCCCTGTGATGTGTTTTAGTCGATTTTAGTCTCTGATGCATGATTTTTTACTATTAATTGGTTTTGGCTTTTAACTAGCTGTCAGTAACTACGAGTACTCTCAAATCGTATTTTCTTGTACACCAGCTTTGATTATTTGTAATATCTTCAATTTTTCACTTATTCTTACAACATTTGTGTAAACTTCAAGATTATAAATGTTATCAAAAGTAATTCCAGTAACTTTCATACAGCATTTAAGTATAAATTAAAAAAATGTGTATTTTCTGAATATATAACTTAATTTAAGTTAAGTCCTTCTACTAAAACAATTATTATTTAAATAAGGACTAAGTAATTCATTCACTCAAGTAAGTAAAATCATTATTAGTATTTGTTTAAATTTTAGTAATTTTTTTAATACACACACATTTTCAGTAAAACAATTACTTGTTTCAAGTAACTATTTTCATATCTAGTAAAATATAATTTATTGCTAGTAATAGTGAGTAATTAGTAAGTAACTCCTAGTGATGAGTAATAAAAAGGACTACTTAATACAAGTAAAATATAATAACTTAGTAATATTTTTTTGTGTGTGCACTTATGAATGATTTTTGATTAAATTTATGATATCTTATAATCATTTTGCATGTTGTGAGTCAAAAATAAGACTGATATCATCATTACATCACAAAGAGCATCAATTATATAACTTCTAAAACAACTATTTCTCAATCTTCTGCGTGTGTTTAATTGGATGCAGGATAATTCATTCTGGTATTGTTGTTTCAATGTGATTTCTCCAAGTATCGCAACAGATTTATACATATACTGTTCATCACACTTACCAAATTGGTTGATTTCTTCTTCTTCCTCCATCAATGTACATTCGCTGTGTTTTGGACATTCTGCTGGTTCTTGAATTTCTACTGCCTGTGCACATTTCTTCGGTTCAACTTGTACCTCAATTTGTTGTGATGAGAGGTATGTGTCTTCTTCTACAAATTGTAAAATCAAATCAACAATGTATTTTAGCCACTATCCCTTCAAGTCCAACATCCTTAACTAATATTAGGAACATATAGATTCCACATCTACAACCTGTGTGTTACGATGTTTTTCCACTCGAGACAGTTAAATTTTAATTTTTGAAATCAGCATTTATTTTTTTTTATGTTTAATATAAACAAGTTAAACAAAACAACAATGCCGATGATTTATCAAGTATGCACGATACAATTCGACTTTCAAAATCTGAGGATGTTAAAACACTACTTTAAACATAAGCTTCTGGAACTGTTGTACCAAATGACTTAGCATCAAATATACAAGTTTTGTCTACGAAATCAGTTCATACAGATGAATCTTTTGAAACTCTACTTTTGAAATATTTATGTGGTTGATACATTTATAAAAATAAGGAAAATACTACACGTTAACCTTTAAAATCAAGGCAACTGCAATTTAATAAACGATTAGTTTCGATACTACGTCAGTGGGACTGTATTGACGTGGAATATTGTTTGGTTTATAGAGTACTCATTGATCCGAGCCAGGGTCAGTTGAAACAGTCGATATTAAAATGTCGTGTTATAAAACAAGGTGTTGGATAACTGTCATGATACGTTAGGACATCAAGTTTCGAACTTTCATTTATGTGCGAATCAGATCGGGTAGGTTTTATAATATTAAGGATCATTGTAAAAACATCAAACGTTGTATTGTGTCTAAAATTGTGTATATACTTGTTTAGGTTTTGCCAAAGCATGTTATTTATTGTTTCGCAAATAAAATATTCATTCATTCATAAATTCATTAAAAATGCCGCAACCAGCTACAAGACCAGCTACAGATGGGTGCAGTCATAGCCTTTACAGCACGTCCCCAGTCATTTGAACTGGTCAAAGTTAATCTGTGACAGGATTAAGAACTGCTCTGAACAGTCCTTGGACCAAAATCTAGTTAAATTGAAACGCAGACTTTGTACTAGGACTGTTTTATGTCTGCCAAAAAGTTAACTTTGAAACGGGTCCGCTATTGATATAATTTAACTTCGAAACCAGTCCTGTCATAAGTTAACATAAGTTAACTTTGGTTTAAAATTCCAATCGAAACCAGACCTGTTCTAAAGTTGACTTTTGACTGGTCTGCTCAACAATAAGTTAGCTTGTAACCAATACCACTCTATATTGATTTTCAAAACGCATTTGTTAATATCTTTGTTCCTTTGTATAAACTTTTAATATCTTTGTTCCTTGGTACAAACTTTTAATATCTTTGTTCCTTGGTATAAACATCGAAAAAAAGGGAAATTAATACTTCCGTGATATAAACACGATTACATACATAAAGTTGTAAATAAAATACGCATAAAACGTTGCTAGTAATAGTTTATCCGTAATCTGTCTTTATATAAATTAAAAAAACGATATTGGTTACAATGCTAACGGACATTACATATATATTTCAATACCTATCTATTCAACCATATTTCCACTTTACAATGTAAATCTATATAGCCTGATAGGTAGTTTTGATACCTTAGACTGACTCCTACAAGACAATTATGTGGCCGCATCAAACAAAACTGACCATATTTGCACTTTATCATGTAAATTTATATTTTACTGATTCAATGTATAATACAAATGACAGCAATATTGACACACAATATTTACACATTTTTGTTTGCATAAATTTAGGGTGTCAGCATGTCCTCCTTTTATTAGATATAATTGAAACGTAACAAAATTACAGTAGTTTTGATACCTTCGGCTGACTTGTACAACAAAATGTATTGATTCCTAAACTGACCAAACTTGCACATGTTTTTGTAAATCTATATACCCGCATAGTAAATCAGCCATATTTTTTATGTTAGGATTCAATGTATAATAATTATAATTATAATCCTGGTACCTTTGATAACTATAATACAAATGACGGCAATATTGAAACACATAACTACACATTTTTGTTCGCATAAAATTTCGTGTCAGCATGTCCTTTTATTCAATATATTGATACGTAACTAAATTTCAGTAGTTTTGATGCCTTCGGCTGACTGGTACCAAACAATTTTTTGACCACATGAACCAAAACTGACCATGCACTTAACTTTGTAATCTATATAGCCGCATAATAAATCAGCAATATTTTCTTTGTCAGGATACAATGAATAATACAAATGACAGCAATTATGGAATACAATACAATGAACTTAACAACTTAGAAATAATCTATTTGAACATTTCTTTGCATTATAATGTTTGTTTTGGTGGGTTTTTTTGGGGACAAATACGAGATTAGATCGAATACGGCAATTAAAATGTCAAGTTTTTCTGTAATGAATATTTTATTAAGCATAATTCCTAAAGTCTCAAGTAAAGATAATCTTAAACATTTGTTAATCAACCTTAAATGCAGCAAGTATAAACAATTTTGATTTTTGAAAATTAATTTGAGAAACACCTTGTCAATGAAAAATAGCAGGCGTTGTTAAAGCTTGCATTCATCTAGACAATGATATTCATTTATTATTCACTTGTTAAAAATACATTTAAAAAATAACTGAAATTGATAGAATTATTTAAAGGGTATAACATCAAAACAAATAGTCATGAACAAACTTTTACAGAATAAAGTTAGGAAGCTATATGTTCAACTAGTTTTATTATTTCATTTTTTTTTTAGAATTTTCTTGTCATTAGCACTGTTATAAAAATCGACAAACAAACACACATATAAATATACATTGTATATCATTCACGATCTGTCTCTACATTTTACCTGAAAACTTTACCTGAAAGTTATATTATTTCAACACTTTGATGCAGTATGATTTCCCTTTATCCTTTGCTAGTTTCTAATTAATACATTGTGTAAAAATTAAGCAACAGCGGTTATAATGATGAACATTAAGAGCCATATGGTGACCATATATTTTATGGCCACCATTAGTAAGATAATGTCACAGGTAGTACTGTATATTCAATTCAGTCATTGCAAAAGTAAATTATAATACTATACATGCGATATCAACAGAATGTTAAATATAGCAGACACAATATTGAAGTTATATTAAAACTGTTTTGTCTTTCGGGTCTTTCATTTGATGTTTATATTCAAATCAACGTATTTATGATAATTTATACTTACTGTCGCTTATATCGTGTTCTTCTTCAGTACTGGCAAGCTTACTTTCTTGAACGGTTTCATTCTCTGGAAGACAAAATATATGATAAAAAAAATACCTGTAAAGGAGGTTAAATATGGCCGCCGAGCTGTGAACACCATCAAAATCAGCTCCTCAGTTCCTGCAGAATTTAGTAATTTTTTTCAAAGTGCCAGTAATTAAAACCAATACCAAAGGATGAAGAAGTCAATTTGGATTCTCAATATATATGTCAGGAATATGACAGTTGTTGTCCATTCGTTTGCAGTGTTTCATCATTTGATTTTAACATTCAGAACTTTCCGTTTTGAATTTTCCTAGGAGTGCATAACTTTTGTGATTTTACTTTTTGCCTGATGATTAAAACATATTTTACTACATTTATTCTAGGTATTGTTTCATCATGGCAACATAATTGGTTCGGGGACGTTACCAAATTTTCCTCTCTAAGCTAAGCTTCTAGATTGTTCTATTTAATGAAATTGATTTGTTTTCATTGATAAAATTTTGATTACACTTATTTTTGAAAAAAAAAGGCGTTGAATTTATAAATTGCACATAATTTCATTGTCCGAGAAAGGATTTTATCGCACAAGAGACATAATTATCTAAAACGTAAGCAAACATTGGTTGATCGCTCATGAGACATGTCTATACATAATATATATACAAAAATGCAGTTTTAATTGTTGATTAATTAGTTTATCATAGTGAGTAAACTGGTTTAATAAAAGTAGAACTCCCTTTTTCAAGAATCAATCCTTATTGTTTTCAAATTTAGTCAGATTGCATAATATGTCATTCATATTTCGTTAAGCGAGTGCTAAGGCTACCAACATAGTTAGCTAAAACCCTACTTTTCTCATCCATCCATTATGTTATGAATGATAATATTTTATATGTATGCTGTCTTAGTTTTTAAATAGTTATTTGGTATAATATGTTGTCACGTAAGTCATTTTTGGACAGGATATTGTTTGTTTCATAGTATATGTATATTCTGCACGAATAATTTTTATCGTTACTATTACATGTATAAAAAACTAAACTATGTGGACCTCATGAAATCGCACACAAGACAGCTGATTGGATAAATGTGATGAATTGTTACGCCTACATAAAACTGATATCCAATCGAATGCCAGCAGACACCTGTCGGTAAAAATAAATTGCAAGCGTTGATGGTTAGAGATTTATTTGTGTATTCGATATTTGAAAAATAAGTTAAATATTCACTATTCGTTTTTCCTTTTTTCAGCTGGATTCCAATAACTGTTTTTACATTTTTTTTTATTTAACAGAAATATATTTAAAAAAGAGCGCACTACATGTAACGGAGATTTACAAGCATTAAATATAGCGACTTGTGTTTTCGGAACGTCATATTTTCAATAATTCACAGACTTTTGCAATAATATTAAACCTTTATTTTTTAACGAATGCCTCTTTATCTGGTATTTAAGAAATTCATAAATGGCTTTTGGATTATAGACACAATAAAAAAAAATGGAAATCAAACGCACAAGTCTGGCAAAAATGAACGGACAATGCTATGACAATAAACGGAAAACGACAAAAGACATGCATAGTACTGTTATAGTTTTTTCCTGTCTTAAGTTTACAATAACTTAAATGAAATTTATATAGAAAACATTGAAAAGTTAAATGATAATGCATATTATTTACAATTTTGAAGAAAAAAAAGTAACATCAACAATTTAATAAATTTAACATATTTAGATTACGTCTTCAAGTGTTAATCCCGACATCCGTAATTTTTAAGGGTATACAAATTATCTGTAACGTCAAGTTGACACACGTTTCCCCACGGCACCAGTCTGTAATTGCATAAATATTTATTTACAATCACTTGTAAACCATTAAATATAAAGTTTTTGATGTTTATATTCAATGAATAATTATTAAATATAATTTCGGTAATCTGTTGATTTTAAACTCAATTCACCACGGTTTGCGCAGCAGTATGACTTTGAACCAATTACGTTTTTTTTAATATAGAAAATGTTAAATAATTAAATAGGAAGAGGTATGAATTCGAATTGATTATTGCGAAAAATGCGACTGAGTTGTTAACGCAATAATTTAAACTCGCATATTGAAATATTTCATATGAATTTAACAGGATTTTTTTCAAAATCGTAAAAATTAAAATCGCATTTCAGTCTAAAATTACAAAATCGCAATAATAAATGCACGCAATAATTTCTGAATTTACAGTATTTTCTTTATTTAATTAAAGCATGGTAGACTTTCAGTTAACATAAACCGTCTGATAAACACTGGGAAAGTTTTACCCGTTTTCTGTCCAAATTAATAAAATCGGAACACGACTGATCACGGTCTGACAACATCTTAACGTAATTTTGAATCCATGGTCTGGTTTGGTCTGACACTGTCTTAACGGGTCTAAAAAGCCCGCTAGACGATTCAGTCTTTTCCGTCTGGACATGCCTTAACGAACTGATTTCCCTGATGCGGCTATCGATCGTAACGGAGTCTTAACGGTATAAAAAGTCTCGACGATTTCTTCTAGCGGTAAATCCAGTCAATCAGGATGTGATCAGACCAAAATGACCGTTTCAGACTGAAATCGTGCTACTAGTGATATCAAAATGACATCAAGTTATAATAAAACAACATAACGTAATATCAGAATTCAACACAAGACAGCTATTGCGTTCCATAAGAAAGATTCGATTCTTCTATTTAAACAAAAAATGAACTAGACATATATAGAAAATCAGTACAGTTTTTGAGTACTCAGTAAATAATTATTTTTGGAACACAGATCATGTAATAAATCATGAAATTCTTCAAATACTAGTAATTAAAATGCAAGTCTGATAGAGACTGCTTCAAGTTCTTAGACCGAAACTTTATATTTGACTGTTTTCATTGTACAATTCAAGGTTGTGCATAATTAGTGTAAAATTTTCCTACCTTATTGTTCTTGTGAACATTATAAGTTTAAGAGATTTGAAATAGACAAACTTTCAAAATGCTGAAAATGTTACGGTCAAACCAAAAACTGTAGTTCTTAAATTACAAGTGCAAATCAAACACTGTAAAATACAGGTACCTAAATATTACAATAATTTCAAATTGAAAAAAATAGTACTGAATATCAAAAGTAGATTTCTAATACTATCGATTTTTGATACAGAAATAGTACCTATGCAAAGGTACCTGTGTAAGTTGAGATCCCATAGACAATAGAATAGATACTATTCAGTTCTGGCTGGCATTGTCGTACATGAAACAACATATGGTGTTACAATTATATCTTCATTCCCCGTAAAACAAAATCATAATTATTGACCAAGCTGTTTGGTTATCGATGAACAATATTACCTAGTCTTAATGTGCTCTGGCTTAGGTTTCGAAATTGGTCCTTGGTTGGTTTCGGGTTAATTACTACACCTCCAGAAATCTGAATACTCCCTGAATATGGACCGTTGTTAAACTGGCAGTTCTCTATTTTTTGGGAAACTGTACCTGGATTATATATAATCAAAGACATTCAAAGCAACAAGTTTTACATTAAGGAAATGATAAATTTAGTTGTTACAACATAAAAAAATAAAGCAACGATATTCAAATGATGTGTGTCCTGTAGGTTATTTATTAAGGCTAGCAAACGGTTCATGACGCTATGATTTCAATGCGCGTAAGACATGTTTGGAATGAATTGTGTCATTGCTATTCAGTTTTAAACTTATATTTTGCAGTCGTGTAGTCTGATTGTTTTACGTGTTCTGTTTGAAGTCAATAAAATTAACGGTACCAATGTTGTTGCACCAGATGCGCATTTCGACAATACATGTCTCTTCAGTGATGCTCGTGGCCAAAATATTTGAAATCCAAAGCTTATATAAAAGATGAAGAGCTACAATCCAAAAGGTCCAAAAAGTATAGCCAAATTCGTAAAAGGAATCAGAGCTTTGCATGAGGGAGATACATTCCTTAATTTATAATAATTTCTAATATTTTGCAACAGCAAATTTTAATAACACAAACAATCCGTATTTTCATGCCAGTACCGAAGTACTGGCTACTGGGCTGGTGATACCCTCGGGGACTTATAGTCCACCAGCAGAGGCATCGACCCAGTGGTAGTAATAAAATTAACGGTACCAATTTTGTTGCACCAGATGCGCATTTCGACAATACATGTCTCTTCAGTGATGCTCGTGGCCAAAACATTTGAAATCCAAAGCTTATATAAAAGATGAAGAGCTGCAATCCAAAAGGTCCAAAAAGTATAGCCAAATTCGTGAAAGGAATCAGAGCTTTGCATGAGGGAGCAATGATGATATGTTAAGTTTGAGGGAAAAGTGAATCAGCACACGATTAAGATGGCCAAACTACAAAGTAAATACATTAGGGTGGAAAAGAAGCTGTGCAATACAAATACTTGCAACAAGAGAGAAATAAGAAGAGTCATAGCAAAGATGTGTGTGACATTGATAAAGCTTGCAAAGATGATCATTTTCTTTAGATACTGCCAATGTATCATTTGATAGTCTGGATCGTAGTTTTGGGCATACCATGTTAACCAGACTTAATACTTTTTATTCGTATTAATCATAATAATGCTGTCCTTTCAAATATTATAATTTATTATTTAGTTATTATAATTTACATTAGTTTTGTAGTTTGTCTATAAATGGCAAAAGGGTTATGTTTTGCCATTTTTCAGTATTTTGGTGCATTGTGTATGAAAATCATCAGGCTCAAGCCAGTTTGTTTTGTAATGAATTGGGAGATATTTGATAATTCAATGAAACAACAGTTGAAGGTGAGCAGTTATAAGTTTTGTTTAAAATATCAGTATATATGTAAGAACAAATAATTATATGATTGATCAATTCTAATAAGAAGTACTTATAACTATTATATAATGGTAAACTATAACTTTTGAAGAGATATTTACACAAAATGGAGCATCTCAAACTACATGTATGTTTCAAGAATAATTTTTTTTATAAATTTTCTCTCAGCGCAATAACTAACATTCATAAATGAATAGTTTCATATGATCTAAAAAGGAATCGACAGCAAAGAAAAATGACGATACCGTCCTTTTCTAACAAAACCCGAATTACATGCCGTGAAATAAATCTTAACATATTTGAAACTATTATAATTTTTAATCTCCTTTAACATAAATGAACCTAAAAACAAACGATTTCAGATTTATTTAATCACTTGAACTATACATGTTAATATTTCATCACTTAATTTACGATACATGTACAGCTGTTCACTTCCGAAATGACTTATGAAAATACTCATGTAGGCCATTGGAAAATCGAGGATTCAAAACTGAGCGAATTTATATTGTGTTAATACATCACTAAATAAAGACAGAGCATAAAATTCACAGTTTGCAGTACACATTTGGAAGAGGTGTTTGGCATCAAACATTCGACATATCCATCACCTAAAACTAGATGCGTCTCGTCTCGTAGATATGTTCCATTATTCATATGAGACTTGATTCATACAGAAGATATTGTTTAAGGAAAACCTAAAAGTTAAAATCTGCAATCTATATCCGCTTACATCTAGAAATTGACAATGTGGATTGGTTGAGAACAAAACTCCGCGACAAAAGAGACGATATCAGCTTCAAGTTGTGCAATTTCCATATCTATATAGCAACATAAAAAGCAGCACCTGCATATGGGGTATATGTGTCCAAGTTGATACGATATAAAAATGCCGGAATTTCCTGTAATAATTTCCCTGGTAGAGGCTTGATTTATCAAACATGTGAGAGGTTTGGCTAGCAATAAAACTATATGTATGTCTAAATCGCCAGTTTCTGAACCAAGTCAGGGATATGACTGTTGTTATCCATTCTTTTGTTTTGTTGAGCATTTGATTTTGCCATTGAGTTCGGTAATTTTTTTATTGGTCGGGGAACACAGTTATCGACCTTTAGTTTTCGTTGTCCTACGATTATAGTTTCTAGTGTGAACAAAACATGTCATTTGATTTTTTTATATACCTTTTCTAAATGTACTTGTTCATGTTGTATGCCTCAGATAGCAAGTAGTGGGATGAAACTACACTGTAAAGAGTTGGTCATGAATTTTGAAGTAAAGAAATTATTTAATCCAGCTAAAAAAAAGGTTAACAACTAGCATTTTGGAAGCTGTCAAAAGATTTCAAGAACTCCTTAAAACAAATGTGTCCATATTTTGAGTTAAAGCTAAGGAAGTTTTCTATAATTTTGATATAAAATTTCCCAAAAGTAGCACAACACACTTTGTAAAATATAAATGAGAAAGCGAAGTGTTTTGTTTCCATATATTGTGTGAAAGAAATGCACCACGAAATAACTGTGGTCCTCACAAAAAAGCTATTTTAACAAATTTTCAAGTGATAAAATTAAAATTACCCTTTTGAAAATGAACCGAACGTCATCTCCGGTTTCAGTTTGGTACTGACAAAGATTTACATGTAGTTAGGCAATGAAAAGTTGCGTTCACTTCATGTTAACGCCGCCTTAACTCTGCGTCAAATCCGAAATTTCAGTAGCGAAAAAGTAAATGGGTGTCTACTTTCGCGTTTTCCGTCACGTTCAAGCGGAAATAGCGCTTTTTCCAATTTTGTTCAGAGTAAACGGACGTTTAATTTCACATTTACTGCCGTGTTAAGTTAAAGATGATGCATTATTTTTTTAAGTTGTTCGTGTCGTAGAACACACCGATGGCTTTCAGGATTATTCAATCATGACACCCGAATGTGGATTCTACGACAAGAAAAACCTTAAAACATGCATTAGCTGACTTATATACCATTTAAAAATATTGTTTTTTATAAATATTTGCAAAATTTCTTTCCTTTTTTACCGACCACACTAAAGGGGGATATTCTTTTCTAATGCGTTTAGGTTTTAATACGCCCTACGGCTCATGTTGATGTGAAATAAAAATCACTCATTAATCTTAATATATACCTTAGAATCATTATCCTTAAACAATGCACATACATGCATTACTGTAATTGCATGAAGAAAGACACAACTGAATTTCTACTATCCGATAACGGTGTATGAAAAATACTAGACACTTGGTAAGAAATTATTGCACCACTTAACTTTATGAACCGGAGGACGCTATGTCGTTGTTTCTTTTTTTAATTTCTCTCCCGAAAATTTTTTAATTGAATCGAATGAAATATTCAGAATAATTTTCTTTTGAATAGCAATACATTTCTAACAGAAAATCAGGATATGATTCTATAACCTCCCCAACCCGACTCAAATGTGTGTTTGTGGATGTTATCCAAAAGAATATTAGAATATTTTATTAGTTGTTAATTTGATAGATTAAAAGGTATCAGCCCTTGGATGGTGTTAACTTCCCAAAAAAATCGTGTATGGTGTAATGGTGTATGGCATATGGTGCAAAGGTGTAAGGTGTATGGTGCTATGGTGTATGGTGTAAGGAGAATGGTGTAATGGTGTATGATAAATGGTGTGATTGTGTAACGTGTGATCGGCAATGGTGTGAAACAATTTTTTTTATTTTATTTTTTCGGATTGTAATGATAATAATCTTAATAATTGAAATTCAATTGCATTATTGATAATTTCGGATAGTGTAGATAGAATGGGGAATGGAGTATGGTGTAAAGTGTAAGGTGTATGGTGCAAATGTGTAACGTGTATGGTGTAATGGTACAAGGGGTATGGTGTAATGGTGTATGGTGTATTGTATAATGTGTATGGTGGGAAGTTTACACCATCCAAAGACTGTATACATGAATATAAAAAAGTTAAGAACTGGCAAGAAGGGAGCACGAAATCGTGATACATGTACATATAATACAAAAATACTTATCAATACATGTAGGCCATATTATGATTTCCTATTCGGTTTGAATCCATAAGATTTCAACATCTTACACACGAATATGTTTAATCTGGATTCTTTAAAATAGTTATTAAAAGTTTTACATAAAAATTCATCTTACATAATTATATATCCGGCTATGATGGTGGTTTGTCGAGTGAATCTGCCCAGTTTTTTCGAGTGTAGTTCGGCCTTTGTCGAGTGATAAAACATGCGATCATATCAATTGACTGCTAATTCGTAATTGCAATTATATTTTTTTACTACCCATCTTATTTTATACACTATACATGTTTTGAGTAACGAAGAAGCAAAATGTCCATGTATTTAACCATTAAATTCAGTGTTTGTTATTGGGGCTTTTTCGAGTAAAACTGTAAAACCGTCCGGGATGGCAAACAAATGGTCCGGGTTTATTTTTATCAACAATGATGTTAACATGGTTAAGGAAAAATTTGGCAAACAATTTAAGAATCTTCAATTCAATTATCATTTTTGTTTTAACATATTTACTCCCTCGGTGTAAGCTAAGATTAAAAGGCAATAAGTTGTATCCATGTTTTAAACTATATGAGGGTATATTTTTAAATTTGAAAATATCCTTAAATTTAACTATTTTCTAAATAATCAGGATGTCCTTATCCCGGGCATAGATAACCTTATTCGTATTTGGCACAATTTTCAATCAATGATCTTCAACTTTGTACTTGTTTGACTTTCTTTATTATTTTGATTTGAGCGTCACTGGTGAGTCTTATGTAGACAAAAAGCACGTATGGTGTTTTAATTTGTAGGCCTTGTACATTTGATAACTATAAGCATGTCGAAATGTCCTATTGTAATGTTTATTTGTGTATTTCTCTGTCCTGAATGGTCTTGCATTTATTTGTACTGTAGTTCTCTCATGAAATGTTGTTTGACGTGTTTTGTCGCTTGGTTTTGCCATTTGTTTGGAGACTTGCCGTTTTAGATTTTCCTTGGAGTTCAATATTTTTGTGATTTTACTCATTGTAATTGTAGTGTTATATTAAACATAACCATTCAACTGCGAGGCTTGGCTAGCCGCAAAACCAGGTTCAACCCACCATTTTTTTCTTATACGGTATAAATGTACTACTATTGCCTTATTTAAAGACCCAATGCGTACCGCAAGATTTGTCTAACAACTTGTTTTTTTTAAACTTTAATTACGTTATTTATCATTTACGTCATACTTGAAAACGTTTGTGTCCAGAATGTTGTGTATCCAGTTTTAATAGCGGCAGAGCATTGAAATATGAAAAAATTGAAATTATCTCCTGTTATTGAAACTAGAAAATAGTAGCGTATTTAAAGACCACATCAACAGATAACACAAGTACTATATGTAATTACAGTAGTGACGACGAGTAGTTCCTGGACATGAATTCAATCAGTGTTGAATTTGTAACAATTTTGTAACGATCGATCTGAACTTTAATGACACAAAGATGAAAAATACTGACCTCCGAGGAAAATTCAAAACGGAAGGTTCCTAATCACATGGCAATATCAAAAGCTCAAACATATTAAACGAATGGATAACATCTGTCACATTCCTGACTTGGTACAGGCATTTTCTTATGTAGAAAAAGGTAAAATTGAGAAAGGAAATGGTGAGTATGTCAAAGCGACAACCACCCGACCATAAAGCATACAACAGCCGAAGGCAACCAATGGGTCTTCAATGTAGCGAGAATTTCTGCACCCGTAGGTGTCCTTCAGCTAGCCTCTAAAAACATGCATACTAGTACAGTGATAATGGACATCATACTAATTTCCGAATTTTACACAAGAAACTAAAATTAAAAATCATACAAGACTAACAAAGGCCAGAAGCTCCTGACTTAGGACAGGCGCAAAATTGCGGTGGGGTTAAACATGTTTATGAGATCTCAACCCTCCCCCTATACCATGTATACCTCTAGCCAATGTAGAAAAGTAAACGCATAACAATACGCACATTACAATTCAGTTCAAGAGAAGTCCGAGTCCGATGTCAGAAGATAGTAACAAACGAAAATAAATAATATGACAATAATAGAAAAATAACAGCAGACTACTAGCAGTTAACTTACATGCCAGCTTCAGACTTCAATTAAACTTATTGAAAGATTATGTCTTCATCATATGAATATCAGGCACAATCCCTCCCGTTAGGTTGATTTAACCTGGATTTTTTTTTGTTGGAAAAAATTGAACTACTTGATCACTGATAATGGACTTTGGACATGTTGGAACTGAATATGCTGTATGTGTAGTTCTTACAGTCGAAGGCTGTATGACTACTATAAATAATTGCCATATCTCGTATTTATAAAGTTATCTATCATGCAATTTCTGCATACACTATACATAGTACAGCAGACATTTAGTGAATGCTTTTACAATGTTTTAAAAACTGTAAGTTTTCTCTGAGACAGTGGTTAAAAGTATTCTATTACTGACATTCAATCAGTTATTCTAATAGCATAAAATTGCCTTTATTGACAGACATGGTTAACAAGGGTAATATTGATACATCAAAGAATTTATGTATAGTAGATCGAGATTATAAAGAATGAAGAGTTGGGTTGCCAAAACAAAATCAAGTTTTTTAACACTACAATAAAGTTCAAGCATTATCTCCGTATACGCATAGATATTAGGGAACAATCAATTAAAACATGAGATTTTTCAATACAAGTACCTTCATGCATTAGTTGTTTTCTTTCTTCGCTTTTGCCTATAATGCAATATTATGAATTTCAAAGCTTATGTATTTATAAAATAAAGGCAGTTAATTATTTCATATTTCCTTTTTATACATCTATAATACTAAAATAACGAGGTCCAATTTATCAGCCGGCATCAGTTAAAAACGACAAATCAAAGACTTCAACTTTATATATCGCTTATATAGGACAATGGTGTAGATTAAAAATTACACCACTCCAGACCCTTTTGTTTTCCACATAATTATTATTGCCAATAATTAACAAGTTCCGGGTCGAAACCGATACCGATACCAATAGTATATTCACCTGTTACCTATTACCTTATATGTACGTTCCACATCTGACAGGCGCAGCACCAAACGGTGTATTTGATTTTGCTATAAACACGGGTCATAATCACAGGGTCGACACAACTAAATTCAATCATTGTCAAATTGTTCCCTATTATAGTTTTTTAATTAGTAAGACTTTCTAAGATAACAATACGAATACTAAAAATTTTGACTTAAAATAAGGCGTATAGGTACAGTTTTCAATTTGTAAGCGGCCATGACTTAAAACAGCAAATCAAATAATTGAACTTTATTGCATTGGACAATGCTGTTGATTAAAAAAAACTCAATTCAAGGACCTAAATATTACCAATAATTGAAAAGTTCCAGGTCGACGAGTTCAAACAGAAAGATTTGAAAGCAGAGAAATTGGATCTTATAATCGGCACAACTTTATCAGATGACAATATCAATTATCATACTAAAATAAGGCTTACGCATAGTTATATACTTTAATTCAGTCACGGACCCGCGATATCACGGGTGAGTTCTAGCGTTATATATCATTGTATTATATTTCGGTGTAGATATGGTGGGAAAATACATTTTTACTGTTCCGTTATACAACCTTGATTTGACAATGTCTTCAAAACTGTAATTACTCTCTGAGACAAAGAATTTTAAAATTACAATACTGACACTCAATCAATTAATCTTTTAACATAAAGGTGCCTTTACTGACAAACGTGATTTGAAATATAGTAATATTGTATACGAAACAGAAATGTTTGCTGTATGATTTTGTGTGATAAGGAAAATAAAATGAACGGTTTAGTGCTCGAAACTTGTTCCGAACACAACCATAATATGTTAATATCAGATTGAAGTATTACCTCTACAGTTATTTATATCAGAATAAGTTTTAATATTAAGACTTTTTTTTTTCAGTACCTGTATCTGCATGCATCATTGTTAGTATGTCGCTTTCGCATAAAATGAAATATTGCTGAATTCAAACTCGTATAATATAGTATAATTATAGTTGATATATACGTTATATATATATATATATATATTATTGTTTATTATGTTGGTGTAAATATATACTGAGGTGAAATACATCCAACTAGGGATATTTCTGAAATCTGGAATGTGACGTTAAGTGAATTGTTTCATAAGTAATCCAAAAAAACTCATCATAGGTACCAACATCTATACTTCATACATAACAAGTATACTTCATATTATAGTCCTATAAATTGCGCGTAGAAAGTGGAAAATATAGAAATATTCTCATAAATTATTAGAAACACCTGACGGCTTAATCGTATTCCAATTTTCTTTTATTTATAGTCCTTTCATCATTTACTACATAACAATGTGCCCTTCGAAACATTTAAAATCGAATCAGTCCTATAATTTCAGGAATATAAGATTTAAATTACGATGAAATCAATTGGTTTTTAATGTGCTTATAAAAGAAAATCTAATCATATTTTAAAATTTTGTTAATCAATGATCGTATTGTTCATCTATATATGTTTGCAGGACGCAATAAGTGCAATGCCGTAGACCCTTCCTATCTTGTATAGCGGTAATGCTCAAATCATAATTGAATGTGTGCAAATCTGCATATTTTATTTGATTGACACTTGACAAGAGAACTTATCTAAAGACTACATCAACAGTAAACGCAATAAATACATGTGCATTTACTATTTAGTGCTTTTTTTGAAGTACACATGTGATATTTGTTGTTACTTTACAACGTAAACAATGTTGAGCTTGTTTTGACTATGTTTAGAAACTGTAATTAATCTCTGAGACAATGCGTTTTAGTATTACATGTTTGACACTCACTCGATTCTTCTTATAACACGAAGTTACTTAATTGTTATGGTCGAACGAGATAAGAAGGAATGAAGAGTTGAAAAAAAAATTAACAAGTTCTGAATATAACAATAACATGTAAACCTCATTTTGAAGCATTGCCTGTACAGGTATACGTTTAAGGGAACCATGAAATAAAAACAAGCATGTGTGTTTAAGACACGTACCTTCATGCATCAGAGTTTTCCCTTCTTCGCCTTCTCCTAAAAATGAAATATTGATGAATTTAAACTCCCATAGCTCATTGAAAATGAAAAAAATGAAAATGTTGAGCTTGTTTTGACTATGTTTAGAAACTGTAATTAATCTCTGAGACAATGCGTTTTAGTATTACATGTTTGACACTCACTCGATTCTTCTTATAACACGAAGTTACTTAATTGTTATGGTCGAACGAGATAAGAAGGAATGAAGAGTTGAAAAAAAACTTAACAAGTTCTGAATATAGCAATAACATGTAAACCTCATTTTGAAGCATTGCCTGTACAGGTATTCGTTTAAGGGAACCATGAAATAAAAACAAGCATGTGTGTTTAAGACACGTACCTTCATGCATCAGAGTTTTCCCTTCTTCGCCTTCTCCTAAAAATGAAATATTGATGAATTTAAACTCCCATAGCTCATTGAAAATATTATAGGCCATTGTGCAATTATTTCATATCTACGCTCTATAAATAATTGTATTACTGTTGTTGCAAAGATAGAGGGGGAAGTGCAACTGTGGACAATTCTTAAATCTGTCATGTGATGTTAGATAAATAATCCCAAAAGTACGCTGTATATCGCATTACCGTTTTATATATAGTTCTATATAATGTGCATGGAAGTGTATAAAATTACGAATTGATTTGAACATCTTTTAAAATAGTTAAAAACATCTAACAGTTTGATAACATACAAACGTTGTTTTATTTAAAGCCCTAATATTTCATATTAACAAATGCTTTCATGAATCATTTATTACATAAACATTTGCACGTTGAAAAAGTCTAAAGTCTGGTTAGTTTTTTCTTTTAAACTAGATTGAAATTACCCGGTATAATGCAAATAATACATTTGTAATGTGCTTACAAAATGATTATAGTGAATATTTCGTAAATCAGTGATCGCATGGTTTGGAAGCTAAAACTAACCCAAGTTCTAAATAAAGCAATACAATGTAAATCTTAAATTCCTCAATACAAGTAATGTATTAAAATGAATAATTTAAATGCCAGTTCTAATTGAAAATAGATATTTAGTATAGCTGATAGGAATAATTGATGTAATTTGCTTGATATTTTTACTTCTGGACTTTAGAAAATATAGACACTTGAACCAATCGATGCGTTTTTTACATAATGTAATATACTATATTCTAAGGGGGGTTCTAATAATGTAAATTTTGTATCACAAACCTAAACAGTCAAAGTTATTCAATTGTTTGGTAACACAACATATACAATGTTTATCAAAAACTTTCTTTAATTGATAATTTATTACATAACAATGTGCACTTTATGTCAGTCCTATAATATGACGAAAATCAGATTGAAATTACGAATAAGGTAATACATTTGTAATATCTAACTATTATTGAATATTGAGTAAACCAATGATCGGATGATTCATCAGTATTTTTGTGCAGAACATATTAAATGCAATTCGGTAGACCATTACTATTTTATTAAGTCGTAGTGCTTTAATTATTATAATAATATATGTGCAAACTGCTTATTTCAATTTGATGACAATTTAACACAAATTTAAGGTAGCTTATTAAAAGTAAACGCAACGCGAAAAGGTGCGTTTTCCAGCTAGTGCACTTCTGAAGTAAACTTGTGACATTTGCTGTTAATATCCACATACAACTGATTATAAGGAAAAAAGAAAGAGAACTTGAATAGGCCTTACCCTTATTATTTTAACAGTTATGTTATTATACGCCAAGTGAAATCGTTGTAACTACGCAGACACAAAGAGTAAATGATTTAAAGAGCGCGGCTTACATATGTACTTTTGTGTACTATGCCACCTTAACGTTGCATTT
Organism: Mytilus trossulus; assembly: GCF_036588685.1. Taxonomy (NCBI): domain Eukaryota; kingdom Metazoa; phylum Mollusca; class Bivalvia; order Mytilida; family Mytilidae; genus Mytilus; species Mytilus trossulus. Next base: position 36,437,345 of record NC_086380.1, on the reverse strand, counting down.
CTGTAAATACAGAAAGTTCAATTTCCCATAGGAACTCCCTTTGCGGCTTAAACTGTGACACAGTTTACTATGAAGTTTCGAGAAAAAATATATCCTAGAATAGAAAGTTGATATAAACTTCTAGTTCATTAAAAGATCAAATCATAGGGCTATTAGGCATATTTTAAACATTTATATGACACGAACTTGTTAGAGCTCACTAAAATTGTGAATTACCTTAACCTTTACGTTTGCCTACTTCAAAATCCATTTTCAACGCAAAAGTATGTCTCTATGAGATGAAACATAAATATTATATCTGGGAACCAGTATGTCAACAAATAAAATTATCTATAAATATCTCCCCAAAAGAGGCGTGGTTTGAGAAACAACTGTATATACAAAGTGCAACCTATAACTGAATGTTTTAGTTCATTCTAAATGACATAGTGGTTTTAGAGCAATGGACACATTCAAGTCGGTGTGTCTCGATTTCCTAGTCGTATGACCTCGAATCCAAGCGAATGAAGAACAAGAATTTAAAAATAAATGTTTTCGCAAATTTGCACATGTCATATTATTGTGGTAATATTTTTAGTATAATATCTATATATATATATGTATTTGAATATGTGGGTTTGTTCTTTGTTTTTTATACTATTTATTAACGATGCTTACACTATTTCCCGTAAAATGATTCCGAACGTTTTCAAAAGAATATCCATAACGTCAACTACACAAGATACATTCCTAAAAATTTATATGTTACTTACTGGATACGTTTCTTTTTTGAGTCAGTGTTCGTTGGTTGCTTAATCGCTTCTTTAAATAAACTGCGGCTATTATAACAGCTACCACGATAAGAAGTCCTGCACATATTCTACAATAGAGGGATCAGACATGACACATGGCTGTTTCTTATTTCCATTTTGATCGTAAACTGTACAATGTCGAAATTATCTTAAACATTTTTTTGGGGGGTAGATTTATTTCTTACACTTGTGATAGCATTCCGGAGGACATGTGCACATTATAAACATCACAGAGAAATAAATATGTTACAAATTCATATTTATAAAGGATCTTCAATCAAACACAGTAACTGGTAAAAATACAGAATAGCAAGGAAGTTCAAAACGAAAAGTTCCTCATCAAATGGCAAATTCAGAAGCTCAACATATTATACGAATTGTATATACCATTGACCACAGTGTGTGAACAAAATAAACAAGGAAAAGGAAAAGAGGGTAACAATAGGATTACAGATGTCAACATTGCGGTATAGAATTAATCATGTTAACAACAAACAAGGATTTCAAGAGAAAAAAAGACAAATGGGCAAAACACAGATTTAATGATAAGGTAAAGATAAAAGACAATTTTTTTTTAGCAAAATGGAACAATGGCAGATGTATAAGAAATTCGGTAAAGGCATATATCAATAAAAATGGAAAATTTATTATTTTAATCGTTAAACAATAGACACAAATGCGAAAATAATTAGTGTTGTTCTAGGTAATGCTTCATATCGAATAGAACCTTTAAATGCGAGGTTTCAATTTTTTCATTATAATCCAAACATCCTATAGTTTTTGAATTGACACTATTACTATTTGATACAACAAAGAAAGTCATCACACAAAAGCAGAAAGGTGTAAAGTTTTGATTCCAATATATATGAAGCACACCATATAAATTACTGCTCAAACAGGAATTACAAAGGTCTGTAGTACTTAAGAAATATGTGATGAAATTAAAGTTTCCCCGATATTAAAATATGCAAACTATCAGCAAACAAGAAGTAGTTGTCGATTTTATTTGAAAAGGACCTTTTAGAACTTAACACTGTCCAGCTGTTGTCCAAATGATAAGTCAATCTGATCACTTGTACTTGAAAAATGTGGGGATTGAATTTATTTGTTCGATGACGCGACGGTGACCTATAGTTGTGAATCTATCATTTGGTCTCTTGTGGATAGTTGTTTCATTTACAATCATATCACATCTTCCTCTCTTATATTTTGTGATATGAGCGACAAATCTTTGTATCACAGAAACATAAAAAAAAAATTGTTAAACAGACAACACAAGGTCAGTGACTAGAATTTACACTTCAAGACCATCATTTTTTTTTTATATAAAGTTGACATCGAATATTTGTCAACAAGGAGTTCATTAATTTCTGATCACGCATTGATTTCAAGCTCTTGAAGACTAAATAATTTGGAAAATGTATATCTCGTTTGCAAGATAAATTGGTATATTATTGCTACTTAAGGAGGGGTTTACAATTTAAAAACTAAAATCATCTCTTTTGTCATAGATTATGAGATGACTGTTTATGTCAAAGTTTAAACAGAAGGCGCAGAAATCTTTGTGCCGACAATGTGTTGTAAAAATCTACATCCAGAGGCAGGAAATACGTTTTCAAGATTAAAGAAACACTCCAGGATAAATCTGACTAGTTTTTCGGTGAAACAAGCTTTACTTATTGTTTGCTTTTCAAGTATGTCGTATTACCAATGTTAATTCAACTGATCGGGCGGAGCTTCTGTTTTAATTTGCATAAGGACAGTCTATTTGAAGATGTGTGTGATAAGGATGATTACCGTTATAATTATAACTGATTTCAAATCACCTATCATTGTCATCAAAGGAATTTACAAAAAAATGCCTGGACACTTCATTGATGAGTTTATCCTTAAACCCCTATATATAGATGGACTGGTTTATTGTGAGCAAATCGGTTAAACTCCGCCCAGTCAAGTGAAATAAATCGAGTAATATGTAGATATAATATTATAAAATGTGGTATGAGTGCCAATGATATTACTCTCCATCCATGGTTTATCAAAGTGATAAATGTATATAGTATGGTACCATTGCTTTACTGAAAAGCACTGTAGACTATTTCTTTTAGACGGTTTTGCAATGTTACATCGGAATTTCAATGAACTACATTGCCAAATGAGTTAGCACATACTTACAGACCAGTGACAAGTCCTGTATTTATTTCATTATTGCGTATGTTGGATCGTGTACTTTGTTGTGCTAAAATTTTGTTAACATATATAAAGATTAAATGTGTGTTCTAATACCTCTTGTCAAATATATTGAATGATGTAATTGATACAATTTCACTGTAGAAAAACATGGTTGTATGAAAAAGGTTTTTTATATATAATTTGTTCTATATAAATAGGACATGCATTGGTGCAATACCCAATAAATTTCCAAAAAAAGGGGAATAAAATGAAACCCAAATTGATATAAGCATATTAATTACAGAAAATGGAAAGAATATAATAATAGTTAGTTTTGTGATAATGATAATTATATTAATAAAAATAATAATAATAACAATAATGATAACAATGATAATGACAATTCTGAACTATAAAATCACTAAAGTACGTGTTAAATAGACAATAACTGTTTAGTGTCTTTAAATATCAGCTGTATTTGTACGAGGCTAGGAAACAAGGTGTATGCAAGCTTTTAGCGAGCGACTACACTGGTTTCGAACCGAGTCCAAATACAGCTGATATTTAAAGACACTAAACAGTTATTGTCTTTATCCTGCAACTAATTCTGTATATTGTTGGTGTTTTGAAAGACACAAAAACTAACATATTTAGCATTCATTTTCGATTTGTAATCCTGTGAGGCCCGCGTAGTAATATCAAAATCACACATTACGCTGAAGACAGGTTCGCAAAAACAGAATCACGAATGGTCAACAATAATACATCGCACAAGGTGAATAATTATCGATTTTAACATAATAACTAGTTTCGACAGTAAAAACAAATAACAAAACATTGTCAAATTTGAAACAGAAGTGTACGAGTTGTCCTAAGCTTCAGACTTGACATTCACTAAACATGCATGCTGAAATTGACATGGTTGATTTTGTAACACAATCATACACATTTAAGTTTTGAAATCGACAATTGTCATCGTCATTGGAATGCAACTGGATTACACATTCTGATGTCACAAAGGTTCAAACAATACTCAGTCCGGCAGTGGGCGGAGCTTTAAAGCGATATCTGTATAGTATAAAGATACAGGATATAGATATCTGTAGCGCTGTATCTGTATAGTAGGACACACAGTTGCAGGATAACAACATGTAACTAGTGATTGATATTGACTTACCTTTTTATGTAAATATTTCATATACATTTAGGAAAGTAGACAGTTAGAATGAAAGATAGATGAACTTGGGAAATAAATTAAAACAGTTGTCTGTGTATGTTTTGAACTACTGTTGGACAAATAATGTACTTGCTTTCTTTCAAAGTTGTTTCATCGGTTTTGTTTCCACTCGCATCTTGTTTTTGCACTACAAGAGAAAGCACTTCTAAGTTGGGAAATTGAAATTATCAGTCAAAACACGTCATTGGCACATTGAACAAGTATTTGAGTTTTAAATTAATAACAGATTCACTTAGAAAGTGTAATTCACTAGGTACACTGATTGATTAACTTGGAAGTAATAATTCAATAAAAAAATGTATAGTTTGAATGATTGAATTTCATGAAGGTGGTACTCAAAACTTTCACTTAAATTAATTTGACAAAATATTAACTTCGATCCTTTGACCCTACGAAACAAATTTCATAAAACTGGAACCACACACTTTATCGGAAAAGTTACATTAGACATATAGCAGTACATGCAGATTGACTAACACCAATTGGCGATTATTGAGAAGCGTAATATTTACTAAAAAAAAATGGAACGTGATTAAAATGTTTAGCTGATTATCATTTTAGTTCTTTGCACCTTCTCTTTTTACGAATGTGACATAATGATTTAAACTATTTACCGCGTCTGTAATGACATGCGCAACACGAAATTTGCCATATGTGAAAAAGGATCTGCTTACACGCCCGGAGCGCCTGAGATCACCCCCAATGTTTGGGTGGATTGCGTGTTGCCTGATCTTTAGTTTTCTATGTTGTGTCTTGTGCACTATTATCTGTCTGTTCGTCTTATTTTCTTTTTTCGTCATGGCGATGTCAATTAATTTTTGATCTATGAGTTTCAATATCCCTCTGGTATATTGATATTTAATATTTAAAAATGAGTTATTTCTTTGCAATTTAAGATTGTAAGTGATAGAGAATAAGACAGGATTGTAATAATGATCGTTTAAGCTTTTTTAATAATGATCCTTCGTATTTTCTTATTTTCTTATTTTTTGTTTTATCGCAAATGCTTTTTAAATGAGTTCATATGCTAACGCGTTTGTAGTCATTACCTCTTACTATTAAAGGGGAACAAAGCAATGTCTCAAAGTTTGATAATACATTTTTTCCAAAATATTTTAAATACTCGTAGGTCATTAAAGTCAAGATAAACCCCTTAAATTTTGAAGATCAAATTCGTTTCAATTGGTAAACTGATTACCGATAAAACAACTACTTAAGGTGAAGATTGCAAATTTAACTTATCGGTGAACATTTGTAATTGTACACAAATGAATAGAACATTTCTTATTTGACAATAACTGCTTTTGTATACTATAAACATAATTGAACTTACAAAGGAATATATCTTTTTCAATTAACATTTTTTTGTAACTCCGCTCATCTCCATAGACGCATGAGTACATAATATCTACATCCTCCATAGAAACATTTCTAATTACTAGGCTATACCCAAAATTGTAAACGTCTCCGGTATATTTTGAGTTTCTGGTAAAAGTCAAATCGCGTATATCTATAAAAATCGTCCTCAGTTTTTGTGTCCATGCTTCCCATCCTGCCTCTTTGGAGCAGCAGTGTGGAACCTTGCAGATCAAAGTCAAATCTTGCCCGTAAACTGATATTTTGTTCTGAATAGTCCAATCAAGTTTACCTGAAAATATCACCCAGGAAAATAGCTATATAAGCTTTTTCAATGGACGTTTGACTACATTTTGTTGCATTATAAATGTGCGACATTATTATACATTTATTCGATACTCAAACCTTTGTTTATCTTGTACGGGTTACTTTTTTCTAAAATTTCTGAGAAATGCACTCATATTATATTAAACCGCTGTGCCTTTAAAAAAAAGTTACAAGACTTTTATAATAACGTGTTTAAATGACAATGCAGTCTTATGCAGACCAATAGCTTTACCTACTATCCCTTGAATCACCTTTTTTGAATAATCGAAAAATGTATCCTAACATTATTTAAGTATACTAGTGCTTTGAAAAGAAAATACAATCAAAACGTGAATCGAATCGATCTTAACTAATTTCTTGTACTTTGATGTTTTAGAAAATAACCCACAGAATCCAAGATAAAATGTACATGGTTCAACTAAAGAATGAATTAAAGTTATCAGTTTCACGGCTATCAAGTCCAACACATGAATACGAATAAATAGTTATAGTTAAATATCACATGGGCAAATATTTTGAAAGGCTTATCCTATCGATTCTTGTTAATAAACTACTACCTTTTACTTTTAGGAAAAAAATGAAAATAAACCAGATAGTATAATGTGCTTCCATTTCGAATTTGAAAAGAGCTATATCGTCATTAGTTGTTCTCCACTGCTGGTCAATAGTTATCTGAAATATAGATATTATACATTTTAAAGTAAAACTTTCAACAATTTGTGCAGCAATTCAAAGTTTATTAACGTGCTAGTGTTTATTCTAAATGACTAGACACAAGAAACAAATTTTGTTGAAATTAATTTCTGAACCTTGATCATCAGGCATATATTACCTTAGTCGTATTTGGCACAACTTTTTGGAATTTTGGATCCTCAAGGCTCTTCATGATGAGTCTTATGTAGACGAAACGCGCGTCTGGTGTACTAAATTATAATTCTGGAACCTTTGATAAATATTTACACCACTGGGTCGATGCTACTGCTGGTGGACGTTTCGTCCCCGAGGGTATCACCAGCCCAGTAGTCAACACCTCGGTGTTGACATGAATATCATTAATGTGATCATATTTATAAATTTCCTGTTAACAAAACTTTGAATTTTTCGAAAAACTAAGTATTTTCTTATCCCAGGCGTAGATTACCTGAGCCGTATTTGGCACAAGTTTTTGGAATTTTTGATCTTCAATGCTCTTCAACTTTGTACTTGTTTGGCTTCATGAATATTTTGATATGAGCGTCACTGTTGAGTCTTATGTAGACGAAACGCGCATCTGGCGTCTTATATTATAATCCTGTTACCTTTGATAACTATTTACACCACTGGGTCGATGCCACTGCTGGTGGACGTTTCGTCCCCGAGGGTATCACCAACCCAGAAGTCAACACCTCGATGTTGACATGAATATCATTAATGTGGTCAATTTTTTTATAAATTTCCTGTTTACAAAACTTTGAATTTTTCGAAAAACTGAAGATTTTCTTATCGCAGGCATAGATTATCTTAGCCGTATTTTGCACAACTTTATCGAATTTTGGATTCTCAATGCTCTCCAACTTTGTACTTGTTCGGCTTTGTGATTTTTTTTCATATGAGCGTCATTGATGAGTCTTATGTAGACGAAACGCGAGTTTGGCGTACTAAATTATAATCCCTGTACCTTTGATAACTATTTACACCACTGGGTCGATGCCACTGCTGGTGGACGTTTCGTCCCCGAGGGTATCACCAGCCCAGTAGTCAATATTTCGGTGTTGACATGAATATCATTAATGTGGTCATTTTTTTATAAATGTCCTGTTTACAAAACTTTGAATTTTTCGAAAAACTAAGGATTTTCTTATCCCAGGCATAGATGACCTTCTTCATATTGGACACAACTTTTTGGAATTTTGGATCCTCACTGCTCATCAACTTTGTACTTGTTTGGCTTTATGAATATTTTGATGTAAGCGTCTCTACTGAGTCTTATGTAGACGAAAGGCGCGTCGGGCGTTCTAAATTATGATCCTAGTACCTTTGATAACTATTTACACCACTGCGTCGATGCCACTGCTGGTGGACGTTTCGTCTTCAGAGGGAATCACTAGCCCAGTAGTCAACACCTCGGTGTTGACATGAATATCATTAATGTGGTCATTATTTTTAAATTACCTGTTCACAAAACTTTGAATTTTTCGAAACACTAAGGATTTTCTTATCCCAGGCATAGATTACCTTAGCCGTATTTGGCACAACTTTTTGGAATTTTGGATCCTCACTGCTCTTCAACTTTGTACTTGTTTGGCTTTATGAAGATTTTGATATAAGCGTCCCTTATGAGTCTTATGTAGACGAAACGCGCGTCTGGTGTACTAAATTATAATCCAGGCACCTTTGATAACTATTTACACCACTGGGTCAATGCCACTGCGGGTGGACGTTTCGTCCCCCAGAGTATCACCAGCCCAGTAGTCAACAGCTCGGTGTTGACATGAATATCATTAATGTGGTCATTTTTTTTATAAATTTTCTGTTTACAAAACTTTGAATTTTTCGAAAAACTAAGGATTTTCTTATCCCAGGCATATATTACCTTAGTGGTATTTGGCACAACTTTTTGGAATGTTGGATCTTCAATCCTCTTCAACTTTGTACTTGTTTTGTTTTATGAATATTTTGATATGAGCGTCACTGTTGAGTCTTATGAAGACAAAATGCGCGTTTGGCGTACTAAATTATAATCCTGGTACCTTTGATAACTAACTAAACCACTACATTTTATTAACGTATAGGTGGTTATTTTCGCGGTGTAAAGCGATTTACATTTAATAAATGTACGAAATATTTTGGCGGTTTTAATTTTGGGGGATTCAAATCTTTTACCAATACCTTTGCATGTGCAGTTTTAAATTGGCGGAATTTATTTTGGCGATCTTGTTCTATCCGCGAAAATAAGCCAAAATTTATACCCCGCGAAAACAACCGCTATACGGTATTTGTCAACTTGAAAACCGTTTGCCATGTTTTACAGCAATACAATATATAAGTTGATTTTATATAGCATACTGTTCTGTGTGATGCAAGGCAACGTTCTTTGATCTAAAATGGTTTTTCTTTTACAAATTGTGACTTGGATGGAGAGTTGTCTCATTGGCACTCATACCACATCTTCTTATATCTATAGATAATCGAACGAGGGTTTTTATTCAGCTAAACTTACTGCCCCACAACAGCCCTGAAATCTAATGTAGCGGTGGCACATTCTCGAGTTAGAAAAACCGTTGGTAATCTGTCTTCCATTGTTTTCTAAACAAGGTCAATAATGCATGTTAATGACGTCATACATTATTTTAGTAGATGACTGAGATAAAAAAAAAAAAAAAAAAAAAAAAAAAAAAAGCATATCTCCCGAGATGGGTAATATGAAAAATTATCACTTAAATATTAAAGAAAGACCTTTTTGTTAAAAAATGACGATAGTCATAATTATTTATTTTTTTAAAATTTTTTAGGACATTATGCTTCGCAAAGTCGAAATCATTAACGTGTGGCTACATTTATAATACATTTTCGTAACTTAAATAAACTACTACTAGAAACAAAACAACATGTCATATGGCATGTATGTTACTTCTGACAAGATTTTTTTTGTATGAAAAATAAATGTGAATAATGAAGCGTACTGGTATATGTGGATACTATTCAGGGGTGGCGAACGATACCAGAGGGACATTCAAAATCAAAGATCGAACACAAACTAACAATGCAATGGCTAAAAAAGAAAAAGGATAAACAAACAAATAATACTTCACAAGTCACAAGATAGTACTCTAAAAACTAAGCAACATGAACCCCACATAAAACTGCGGGTGATCTCAGGTGCTCTGAAAGGGTAAGCAGATCCTGTTCAACATATACAAAAGGATATGTTAGAAAATAAGTCAATAACAAATCGACAATATTATTGCAAAAACAACAAAAAAAACATAAAGACAAGCAACAGAAGAAAAAAGCAAAAAAAAAAAAACACGTAATAATGGGCGTCACGAATTCACCCAGCAATTGGAGTTGATCTCAAAAGCTGCAGACGGATGAGTAAATCCTGCACCACATGTTGCACCCGCTCTGTGAAGAGTCATAGGGAAAATTAATAATTGACGAAACAATATTTCAATTAGTATTATGTTAAAATATCATCGAAATATTTACCAAATGCTTACCACCGAGTGGCTGGTTATAGTGTGTGATATGAATTAAAGTTTACACACGTATATTCGTTTCTTTTGAACATTTAATGTACGAATCAAAGTTAATATTTTGAACAATAATCACATACGAGGGTCGTTATTTTCTGCAAATAATACCGATGAAATGGTTAGTAAATGTAAATCTCATCCTGACGAAGCAATTTATCAAAATTAAAAAGATAAAAAATAAAGAAAAACAATTATTTAACGAATGTTTTCTTTGATAATTGTAAAAACATACGTCTGGTAAAAATACCTGGGCATCATTTTCCCAGCAAATAAACCTTTAATTATATACTAACTTTTTTTCCCTTTTATTTATTCATTCGCTGATTTAAAGTAAAGTTTCAGTTAAGTAGACGTATGAAAATTTTTAATCAGCCACACATAATAACGATCAATAGTTAAAGTCCATCAAAACATTTAGTTCACTTATAATATTGCATTTACATAAGAGTCTACATATCTCACATAATCTTCGTCGAACACTGTTATTTTGTATACGTTCAAACCTGTCAAAACAGGTACAAAATCAATTATCGTTTTATTTTTATGGTTGTTTGAAGTAGCTGTTTTTCTACCTACAGTTGTGAGGTCTTAACTATACCAAATTGAATAGAATAAAACGATCAATGTCTTTATAAACTTACCACTTTCTGGAAGGGGTGATTTTATTTATTTTATTTAGAACAAGCATTTATACGGGTGAACGTTTACATTCACGATCATTTCGTTAAATTTAGGCACATATCAATATCATGCTTAGCAATTACATACGAAGCACTCTCTATTTTAATGTATCTGTTCATTCACCACGACAAACTAAACAGATTGCCTAATGCAAAAATAAATATCATGCATTTGTTATTCATTTATCTTTTCCCGGTGAAGTATCTGCATGCGTTTTAAAATTCATGCAATTGTCATCACTGTGTTAAGTTTTTGAAGATGTCGTCAGTGTATGTATATAACATTTTACCAGCTTCTTATTTGGTACAGGTTGATTCAATTTAATCATAACAATCATGATCTGACATAAAATTTTAAATTCCGTATTCAGGTGTTACAGAAACAGATAATGAACTTATATGCCGTGTCAGTGCTGACATGATTTACAAAATAATGTTCCAGAATCTACGTGATAAATTCATAAAAAGAAACGTTCATCAGCCAAAGCTTACTTATGTTTTATTTGGCTATATATTTTGGTTCTTTTAAGATGTTTCGAATATTAGAATTTAAACGTTTCTGATACAGATAAATTTAGAAAACCGAATCGGACGCACAAAATTTAAAGTTCTTGTATGTTGACAATTTTAAAATAACACATGATGGCAGTGTTTCATCATGTTCATTATCTTTAGAATATTCATCTATAAAAATTCATTTTGAGCATAAATGGATTACATTTATTTTTAATGGTACAATATGACGAACTCATTTGTTGTCTAAGCTAGACAGTCAAACGTATTCTCATGCATCAATATAGCATTCCTGTGCATTGACACAAAATTAATAAAAAATAATAATAATTTATTTTAAAATGATGTGATTCTAAAAAATATAGCTTTCGATTTTTCCATTTGATAAGTGACTTTCCTTTTTTGAATTTTAACCGGAGATCAGTATTTGTTTAAGAAATAATTCATGGGGGCTTGAATATATCGTGATTTTACAACGGGTTGGCCCTTTATGACAAATATTTTACCTTGAGCGATAGCGAGGGGTAAAATATCGGCATTAAGGGACCACCCGTGGTAAAATCTAGATATATGCAAGCCCCCATGAATTATTTCGATTCTAATAGGACAAATACGGCAATTCTTTTGGATCGAAGCGCTCTAGGTGGAGGCAAATATCTGCCGTTACCATAAATAAACGCACTATTCAATTGTCGAAAAAGAACGGAGCTAACTGAATTATTGACATTCTTAATCTATTTACAATAACATATTAAGATAGTTTTGAATGCATTTAAATGATAATTCACTTATATGTCTTATATGTTTAAAAAAAATGGCTTATACCACATTTTAGCATCGTTTGTATACGTTTCCTTGTTGTGATGATTTTCGGTTTCACAAGCGTGTATTTTCCCGTAAAATGCTTATATTCTAACGCCATGGTTCTATGACGTCGGGCACCTCAATCATAAAAAAATATATGACGTGGGAGTACGATTGGAACAGCACTGGCAATATATTCAGATTTTACCACGGGTGTGTACTCAAAGCGTTTGAAGGACGTCATGTTAGAATATTTTTTATATAGTACGTACGTATAGAATAACTTTATTTATTTCACTTGACTGGGCAGGGTCTACCAGGTTCGCCTATTTTAGACCAGTCCATCTGTAGACAGGTGTTTCGGGATAAACTCAACAATGAAGTGGTCAGTTATTTGCCCCATATCACACACTCAATTCATTAGTATATCAGTGTAATGACACTGATAGGTGATCATAAATCTGTTATAATTATATTGGTCATCATCCTTATCACACATATCTTCAAATAGACTGTCTTTATGCAAATTAAACGTAAGCTCCGCCCGATCAGTTGAAATAACATTGGTAATACATATAGCAAAATACACATTGCAAAGTGTGACAATTCAGTTTGTTTATATACACCACGATTGCATTAACGAAATATGTTTATTGGGATTTGAAAAGATTGCGTGTATTGAAATAGCTACACCCGGTGATGTTATAATAATCGTATTGTTTTCCAAAAACCATTAGCAAGTTTTAAATATTGACGTGTTTGGGTCATAATTAATAACAATACTCTAAACTAATCCTTTCCTAAGTCAATCCTGAAAAAATATTATGAACCCGAATTTTAAATATTAATAAGAAATTATCTTACCTCACCTCCGCCCGAAGGTTTTTTACCCTTTTAAATGTGAAATATTACAAAACACAATGATAGCTCCTATCAACAACAGATTACAAACTAATCATTTGATTATATTTTCGGTGAAAAGTAGTAACTTGATTACGTAATCTGTATACAGTATTACTATTTATCGTTTGGGATATCATACAACATATGTTGTGAGCATAAAGGTAAAACATGGTACACCGTGGAACAGGTGATCAGTATGCTGGAGTTTCGTATTGATTGCATATCATATAAACTTTTTCCTATGAGAATAAACTGCCAGCATCTTCTTGTCGACCTTTTCTTGTTTTAAAAGAGTTTGAATTCCTTTGACCAAAGCAGTTAGACAATATAACATGTTTTAATTTCACATTCCGATTCTGGTATATGTTTTAGGAAAAAATAGGCCCATATCAGCTGTACATGTGTATGTATATTTTATTTTCATTTTTAGCTTCAAAACAACGATGTTCTTGTGTATCTCCTGCGCAACTGTATGATTAATCGTAAAATTTAATTTTCTAAATGGATTGTTGAATACATAATGATTTGGTCATATATAATCTACGCGATACTGAGACTCTATATGAGGGTTAATTTCTATTTTTTATTTAACACAAATGATATGTAAATTAACCGTAAGTAATAGATCCAGGATATCTTGATTTGAGATCTTTGGTCGACAAAAAGAAAATAGTGTCAAGATCAAATATCAAGGTCTTTTTCTAAATTTTGCTCTTTGCTTGTGTTTGCGTCTTATCTCATACTAAATGCATGATATAAGCTAGATATAAAAACAACAGATGCTTAATTTGTGAGTTTTAAGACAAAAAAATGGTAACAAGTAAAATCACAAAAATATTGAACTCCGAGGAAGATTCAAAACGGAAAGTCTCTAATCAAATGGCAAAATCAAGTGATTTACACATCAAACGAATGGAAAACAACTGTCATATTCCTCACTTGATATAGGCATTTTCAAAAACGGTGATTTAAACCTGTTTTTTATAGCGCTAAACCTCTTACTTTCATGAGCGTCGATGAAAAAGTTATGGTAAATCGAATATAACGTTATCTGGTATATGATGGTACATGATGGAGCCATAGTGTCTTTTTCAAAGAGTTTTTTTGTAATCAGTATGGTAAAACATATATGATTGGACACCGATAGTTACTTTTAGTAAAGCGAAAGTACAATGCAATCTGGAAAGACCTTTAATTGTTCTCTGAACAAATGGTTTTTACTTATATTTATTGTTGCTTGTTTAAAGAGTATATAACAGTGCAGTAATTTCTAGAATGTTATTTGCTTTTGTTTACCTTCCGTCATCTACAAAATTTGTATCCATTTGATGTATTCTCACTTTGCCAACATAACATGCATGTCGTATAAATTAACCTCATTCAAACCAATACAAACTACAAGCTATAATTTCGGATATTGCTAGTCACAGACTTTTCAAGCCAGTTCGCATTGGAAAAGATGAAAAAGAGAAAAGATCTTTTCTAAATCTTTCCTTTGCCAACAAAGGTCTCGATGGCGTCAACCTAGGCAATATCCTTCATCATAAATTAGTTCAATCGAAAATACCTCCTTATTTCAAAGACCAGTCTGTACCAATAATTTCTTATACCTATACCAAACCTATTGCAACTAAAATTTTCAATTACAAACGCGTTTTGCAGGATCTCGATATTGACGACTTCAAGTCTAAACCTCCTGATTGCACTTGTGCTAGTTCCCAATTCACATATAATCCTGCTGGCCACGTTATTACCGGTGACCTCAACATTGTTAATAACACTTCTCTACGAAACGAGTTATCGAAAGGTCCGAAATATCGTGAGCCTAAATCCATCAATTGGAAACACAACTTTAAAATTTTGATGGATTCAGTCGAGGATTATGCCAGGCAATGGACTAAGCGCGAGAAGGAAGACGTAGACACTCTATCCGAATGGATTAAGGCAGTGAGGTCGTTAATACAAATCAGAATTAAGAAACTGAATGGGTCCATCAATGCCCATGCTACGTCAATCTTCAAAGATCCAAATGTTGCTAAACACCTATCTGACTTCCATGATGAATATGTTGTTGTCCCCGCAGACAAAGCCCCAAATAACATCGTTTTTATCTGTAAAAGTCATTACATTAATTGCTTGATAAACGAGTTAGGTATAGACAATTCACTTGGAAACCCAACATATACCCTCACGACACTTACCAAAGAGGAAATCCTGGATAATCATAGGTCTGTTCTTTGTTCCTTTGGTATTTCAAGCAAAGATGAAGAACTGGATCTTCCATCACTGTATTGGATACCTAAACTACATAAGTGTCCTTACAAACAACGGTATATTGCTGGGTCTTCCAAGTGCTCCACGAAACCCCTTTCTAAATTATTAACATCCATTTTATCAGCAATCAAAGACAGGCTTCAAAGTTATTGTGTAACTGCCTATTCTAGAGGTGGCGTGAATCAGATGTGGATACTTAAAAATTCCAAAGATCTTTTAGAGTACATACAATCTATCTCTCTTTCATTTTGTAACAGTATTAAAACATTTGACTTTTCTACTCTTTACACAAGTATTCCACATTCCAAACTAAAAGACAAATTAAAAGAGTTGGTATTACTTTGCTTCATAAAAAAGAATGGCCAACGTAGATACAAGTATCTTGTCTTAGGGAGGGATAAATCATACTTTGTAAAGAACCATTCTGATTCAAACAAAAAATTCTCTGAAACCGATATTATCAAGATGCTTGATTTCTTGATTGACAACATATTTGTTACGTTCGGAGGACGTGTTTTTCAACAGACTGTCGGCATCCCAATGGGAAAAACTGTGCCCCTCTACTTGCTGACTTGTTTCTTTATTATTATGAGGCTGACTTCATGCAGGAACTTCTTAGGAAGAAAGATAAGAAGTTAGCAATATCCTTTAACTCTACTTTCCGCTATATAGATGACGTTCTTTCACTAAACAATTCAAAATTTGGTGACTATGTGGATCGCATCTATCCCATCGAATTGGAGATAAAGGATACTACAGATACAGTTAAGTCGGCTTCATATCTTGACTTACATCTAGAAATTGACAATGAGGGTCGGTTGAAGACAAAACTTTACGACAAAAGAGATGATTTCAGCTTTCCAATTGTGAACTTTCCATTTCTAAGTAGCAACATTCCAGCAGCACCTGCATACGGGGTATATATCTCCCAATTGATACGATATTCCCGTGCTTGCATTTCCTATCATGATTTTCTTGATAGAGGGTTACTGCTCACAAGGAAGCTATTAAACCAAGAGTTCCAAATGGTGAAGTTGAAATCATCCCTTCGTAAATTTTACGGACGCCATCACGAGTTGGTTGACCGTTATGGAATAACCGTTTCACAAATGATATCGGATATGTTCCTTACGTCGTAACTACAATCCCCTTCCCTTTCATGAATTTGACCTACCGAATTAGACTATTTACCGGATTTGTAATCACATAAGCAACACGACGGGTGCCGCATGTGGAGCAGGATCTGCTTACCCTTCCGGAGCACCTGAGATCACCCCTAGTTTTTGGTGGGGTTCGTGTTGTTTATTCTTTAGTTTTCTATGTTGTGTCATGTGTACTATTGTTTTTCTGTTTGTCTTTTTCATTGTTAGCCATGGCGTTGTCAGTTTGTTTTAGATTTACGAGTTTGACTGTCCCTTTGGTGTCTTTCGTCCCTCTTTTAAACTGTTCTTTGTTTTGAATTTTCACACCCCTTATTTCAAGTTTGAAAAAAAGAGAAATTTACAATTGAATATCTACTTTTTTTTTATGTTTTGTTTTGTTTTTTAATTTAAATTGACATTGGTTTATTTGGAATATCCATTTTAATGTATTGTTAATCTGACATGATGGTGGAATGCCCTTTGTACAGTTCAAGATTGTATATAAATATTTTGTACCGGATACATGTGCATACGACTTTTAAAACAAAAAATCAGGAAATTATTCATAATGCATTGGTTTCAAATATATAAATGTATACTAAACTCTTAATTATATAGGTATGTATGAGATATTTTTAAAATCAAAGTTTGTTCGTGCTTACATTATTATATATTAATACTTCAACGAGGGAAAATGAATAATTACTTTGAATATTGATTAGATTTAAAAGGTTAATTCATGTCTTGTTATGGAATTTTTCTCCGTGTTAAACTTTAATGAATTCAATCGTACATGTGCTGTCTGCTTTAACAAAAGTATGAGTCAGTACAGAGCTAAGTTAGGAGTTCATGTATGATGAAGTTATGGTAAAAATTTTGATTAACATGTTAACATTTGAGTTACCAATTTGCAGTACTCTAAAAAGATTTGAGCAAACGTTCGCTGTTCATTTGTATATATATTCCGTCTACAATTTGAAATTGAGTCAGTTCAAAGAAGATCTTGAAATAATATGACATTCACGTTTCACGTCATAGACAATTGTTGATTGTTCACTGAGGTTCATTTCATGTTCAGATGAATATATTTATGTTACAATGCTGGACCTGTAGTTTCAATTGTATTTATTGATAATAATAGACTCTTTGACATGGTAAAACCCAATTTTCAGATGAGTGAGCTTTGAGTTTCCTTAAAAAATTGTAGCGTACCCGATTAAATGAAATTCAGAAAAGTGCACGACATTTATAACGTGTTGTTTTCATAATTTTCATTTCTTCTTTTTTTTGGTTTTGTTTACATAGCAGTAATATAATCTTAAATAATTTAAATGTTGGTTTTAATAAATTGTAACGGCATATAACACATATATATGATACCACCTTATGGGACACTTGATGTGTATTTGTTGTAGAGGTCTCAACTTGCATACATGTATTTGCGAATATTTCGAGTCCGTCATTATTTTAACATAAATAGTTTTCAATAACTAAATTATGGAACTTTCAAAGTTATAAATATATGTCCCTCATGTGCAGCTCTACATAGGAGCCTTTCCAACTTTTTTTTATATTGATAAGCTAATTTTATATAATATGTTTCGGATTTTAAAATAGTTGTCCTCGAGGGAAAAGGCAAAGACTGTTAGATCTCATTGTATCAAGAACTTCGGTACCCGCGTATTTCTAACACGGCTTTATCAATCATTTGTGTTTGTTGTTGGTTTATAAGTTCATCAAATTATCAAATAAGATTTGCTTTTATTTATTTTTTTGACTGTGTCGATATCTCGGCTTGTTGTCATATTTGCCTCTCTGTTTTTCATTTTTGTTTGTTTTTAAAGGGATTATGAGTATTACACAATGTTGACTGCTGTTCCCTTATTTTTGACATTTTTTACCTATCATGTCTGTTTATTTTGTTTACACTTTGTCGTCAGTATAATATATATAATTTAATTCTACTTTCATATAAGTATAATGTTTAGCTAGCTATAAAACCAGGTTAAATCCATCATTTTCTACATACGAAAATGCCTGTAACAAGTCATGAATACGACAGTTGTTAAACATTCGTTTGGTCTTTTTGTGCTTTTGATTTTGCAATTTGATAAAGAAATTTCCGTTTTGAATTTTCCACGTTCGGTATTTTTACTTTTTAACTTTTTACGTTACAATTACAAGTATCCTATAGTTTGAGCATTGCACATTACATACATTAGTTGGGAGTAATTTAATGCATTACTTGGGTGTAATATAATGCATTGCAGGTAATTAAAATGACAAATTAGCATTACCCCATGCCTGCATTTAGTACATCTGATAAAAATTAATATTGATATTATCGAGGATTAATTAAATTTTCATAATCAAAATTTATATTTCCTCCAAAAATGTTCGTTTGGAATAATTTACTTAGTTATCTTTTCTTTATAATTTGTAGGAATGCCAATGAATAACATCCAATCGAACCAGTGTTTTTTGGCTATATTATTTCTCGTTTTGTTACAACATGTACAAGGTAAATAAATTATTCAAGTCATCACTTTGAAAAGATAACACTATGTATATAAAAATATCTAAGACATTGCCAGAATTTTGCATGAATTCAAATATTTTATTTGATATGGATGCAAATATCATTCCACGTTTCTTCAGGATTAACATGTTTCATTCGTCCTTGGATTATATTTATACATGTACAAATGTATTTATAAATCTTTTGTAAAAAAAATCATTCATAACCGTAAAACATGTAAGCTTTATTATGATATAAATGAGAATGTTAAACCAATTGACGGTGAGACATGGTTAAGTAATTATAGTTTTAGAAACTAGACGGCTTGTTTGTTAATTACTCAACTGGCTTTCAGGCTTTGTAATCTGGCTGAGCTCAATCACCTGCAATTCAATTAGAATCAGTTAAAGTCTTAATTCTGTTGCCTTTCACACATGACACTTACTTTGTCATTTTCTAAATCATCAAGGTAGAAGAGCAAAGGTACTACGATCCATTTTTTAAAAATCTAAGTCGATATTTAAAATAAGTCGGAGTTTCTAGTAATTGTAATGTCATCTGATGAATTCAAGCTGTAGTTGAACTGTAAGTACTCCTTGCTTGCAAACGCGTAATTCCTAAACTCGTCCTGTCCTTGTTTCCTTACGGGGTTCCTTACTTATCATTGACAAAAAATCTACCGATGACCAGTATCCGAAATAAAAAGATCTATTTTGTTAAATAATTGCAGAACTGCCATATAAGAAAAATCGCTTATAGATCTGTTTATCTGTCGTTTTTTGTGATCTCATTAAATTGTGTGTCAATAATAAGATCTTCCCAACTAATGTCTACTCCAATTTTAACCTGAATAAGGGCAAATCAAACTGTTTTTAAAACATACATTTTCACATGAAGATTAAAAATAAAATGATGATGGCAAACACATTACAATTTAAAAAGGTTTAAACCCGTAAAGAATCACAATGAACTCATGAACAATATGTCAACAACAACCACATGACAAAAGAGTAAAAAAGAAAAGGGAAACACGTAATGACTGAAACATGTAAAACTATATTACTGTGGATTCCTTTATTTTCGTGGGTATTAATTTTCGTGGATTGAGGAAAACTTTTATTTTCGTGGGTATTTGATTTCGTTGTTTTGCCGAAATCTACATACAAAGACTTTTGAAAATTTGTTATTCGTTGAACATTTGAATTCGTGGTTCACATGTTCCAACGAAACCTACGAAAATTGGTATCCAACGAATAATACTGAACCCACAGTAATCATGGGATGTTCTATGAGTTCTTGTAAATTATTCAAAGACAAGTGGTGTAATTTTTCATCCATGAGTTTGAATGTCCTAATGGTATCTTTCGCCCCTCTTTTACAGGAGCACTCACAAGAGCCTATCTGATGAAAACACTATTGAATCAACCGTTTCTAAAGTGTTGCGTGCAAAAATATTTGTTTTCGTCGCAGTCCATCTGGTGATAATGAAATGTACATATGTGTTGTTATATCACATTCATTTATATTCAATTTTCGGAAAGGAATCCTAATAAACATGAAAGAATGAAAAGATTTACTCTTTGTATCTGTATTTGTCCTTGGCGAGTGTATCTAAAAGTTGTAAAATGCGTAATGTCTTGTGCATTTTGTACAAGGTCCGTGTTTTTAAAATAAATGTGGTAATAAGTACTAAATTGAATAATTGAAATGAACAGTATGAGTGCTCTCGTCGTGGTTCGCGTTCAAAAGGTAAACATTAACAAAGATATATGACAATGCCCGTATTTGATGTTGAAACAAATTCTCTCAATAGTTTAAGAGAAATTACCAAACAATAGTTCACACTCATTTAAAAAACTCAAATCATCCTATTTCTCGTTAACTTTTGTTCGTTATTGTTCTTAGTCGACCCGCAATGTCAACTTCTAGATGTAAATCAAGAAATAAATCAAACTGAACTGTATCTGTTGTATATTTTCTTTCTAAATTCAATGTGCAAATTCAGAATTAAATAAGTTTGATTGTTATTTCGATTGAATTTAAATATCTTAATGTCGATGTTGTAAAGAAAAATATATCTGATAATTGCATATCCTAAATGAGAACTTACACAGTGCATCAACAAAACGGTGTGTTCCAACAAGACACATTTTTTTCAAAGTCATATAACATGTCAAGTCGACAATATCTGACCAACGCTTTTAAAATTTCTTTTTAAAAAATATCACAATAATAAGGAAAAAAGGTGGGTGGCATATTTTTGAAGCCTGGATAATGTGAGTTTATGTTGATCACTCGATGAGTGTGATGATCACTGAATATACACTCGGCGTATATAAATAAAGCCCGACACATATTCGATGAGTGATTATAAATGACATTTAACATCATGTAATCCAACATAATATATAGTCACTCATTATTTTTTTTAAATTTTAATTTAAACATTTCTGGTTCCATGCTTAACCTAAAGTTATTTAACAAAACTGTACGGTATCGTTTGAGATTACAATATGGTTTTGTGTGTTGGCACCACATTTTATTAACAATTAGTTTTGTCTGTCTTTTTTTTTAAACATGCCAAGACTTTCCATTGCCTTTTAAGTTGCTAACTTCCACTTTATTTGAATTGTATGATAATCTAATTATTTAAAAAAATATGTATTTTTCTTTTTTAGACAATTATTGTGATCATATGCAGAGTATTGATATGTATGCTGACCTTGGAAATGATATTATATTGCCTTGTAAACTTGCCAAAAATAGTACAAATCAAAGGTGGTTGAAAGAACATGCTATATTAGCAACTGGACTAAAAATAAGTGAAAAATTTCCAAGTCACGAAAGATTTAATATTGATGTTAATCATAAAGAAACTATGTACAATATTATAATTACAAATGTCACAGAGTCTGATTTTGGGCATTTTGAATGCTTAATACAGAACGACCGTGGGGTTTTTCAGAGTAAAATCATCCTGAAACGACAAGGTGAGCATGAAATCAACGACCAACATACTATTAGTTTGTGTTCTTATTTTGTACCTTAGACAAAAAATCAAATTGTTGCATGAAGATGAATTTTGATTACAAAATGACAATCTATGAACTGACGAATTTCTTCAATAATTTGGGTCGTCCAGAACAACGAACTGTAATAGGCTGAAATGTAAATAGTACAAACTAACGTATTACGGAAATTAATTGCATTCACCATGTGAAAATACGATATGTATTGTTTATTAGAAAGTCATATAGTTACTATTATATGAATTTTCTTGTGTAAACTGAAAAGTAATAGAATATCATTAAAACGTACACATCGGTACACAAGTGTGGATGTTTTAAACCGATCCTTAACAAGCTGCACTGTACTAATAAGTGTTAACTTCTACTATATCTAATTTATAAAAGATAATTAACAGTTTCTAGCATGCAACATGTCATCATCATATTTTGTAGAAAACAATTTCATGCTGATCATTTTTGTCTTTCATAAAGATGAGCACAGAGAAGCTACAACAGCTGATGATGATATAACTGAACAATCGAGCACAGGTACTGTATAGATAATATGTTACCTTCTTGTAAGCTTGTGTTATCCCTACAAAAAATATTTGTACTCCTCTCACAAAAACTGACGTCCTTTGTAACTTTCATATTGCTATGTATTTTTCTGCTCTTATTGTTTATATACAGGTAAATAATTTCAATTTACATTGCGAAATAGGGTTGTTTGATATGCTCCTCTTTTCAAAAGTCACGGTACACGATTACATTTAAGAATGAACCGTTCCAAAAACAAGTATTTGAGGTTTATTTAGTGTTCATTTACAATTCCTAGTTTCATCGGATATTATGCGTGAGCATGCTATCTCGGAGCGAATAAACGTTGTGTGAACTTTTCACTTTTATCTTTGCAATACAGAGTTCGATAATTATGCTACATTTTTAACAGAGACGGGAAACCCGTAATGGCTGATCAGAACAGATAATGTTGTATAACGTAAAGGATCGGTTTTGAAATTGAAACTATTGTAATTGATAATTTACGTTGAAAGCAAATATATCTGTGATGCTTTTGATACATTTTTTCTCCTTACTAAAATCTGCGACTAAGACTGAAGCTATCGCCTCTTTACATTGATGTGAAGTTTTATTTCTATTACATCCCATCGTCCTCATATTTTTCTCTCACTGTAACATCTGTTCTCTTAAACATATCTTTAAAAAAAAATGTATTCCCTTTTCGTCCTAATTTAATAGATTAGGTGTAAAATATACAAGATCTATTTTTCTACAGAAGATAACTGTAGAAATGCCATGCAATTAATTTTCTCCGCTCTATGTACAAAGGGGGTTACCATATTTGTCGGGAGGACATATATATCTGTATACCTTACCTACCCATCACTAGTTTCATTATTATAAACGAACATTCTGCAACAATACACGATAAACAAACTTCATTGATTTTTTTGCCATCTGAATCGAAGAAATTCTCTGTGTTTGGGATGTATTGCCAGAACCACTCGAGCTTTAGGTAAAGTTAATTATATCTTGTGAGTTCCACTGTAACAGTTGTAAATCAGGCGTTAATGCATTTTTTTGTTTACAGGAATATGTGTTTGACTTCAGATTTTTAGCAACAGTTGTTATCACTTTGAATTTATTTTAATTATTCATTAAATATGGTCATTTTTTTTAACTGGATACGATAAATTTTTAAAGATTGTCTTTAATTGTCTTTTTGGTATTTAATGAAAGATAATAATGTTTCTTTTTGTCTATCAACAAATAGCATAAAAATGTGAAGCATACTCAAAAACCCGCATTGCTGCTTATTGAATAAACTGTTATCACAGAGATATGTCTCGCCTTTTTGTAATTTTGATTATGCAAATGTTGAAATCCAAATAGCAAAACATCTTACACAAGTTATGCAAATATTCAAAGTCAATGAACCATGACTGAGTTACATGACTAAACAATCTCTATGAAAATGAAATGTGCCAATGCTAATACAACTGCATACCAAATACCATTGACTTATTATAAGTCGTTCCCAAACCTAAGTACAAACATTTACTTGTAAACTATGTAAAAGTTTCAAAATGAATGAACAATGAAGTGAAGAGAGGGTTGGGCTATATAATCTCCATGGAAACAATACTTGCAAATGCCATTAAATTTGCATACCTAATATCATTGACTTAACATAAGGAGTTTATTTTAAAATGATCTAATCACAAACTAATACATGTTTACTAAGATAAGTTTTAAAGTCATTAGATTGTGACTGAGGGTGAGGCCAAATATTCCCCATGGAAATGAGATGTGCCAATGCTTATACAACTGAATACCAATTAACATTGGGCTACTACTAATGGTTCCCCTTGAACTGACCTATTCGCAAACTAATATATGATAACTTAGAAATATTTTCAATAGACCATGACTAAGGGGAAGGAGCCAAATTATCCCCATAGAAAGGAGATATGCCAATGCTTATACAACTGCATACAACATATCATTGACCTATCAATTGTGGTTCCCCATAAAGTGACCTAATCACAAACTAATGCATGTAAAATAAGCAAAAGTTTCGAAGTCAATAGACCATGACTGAGGAGGCAGGGCCAAATAATCTTTATGGAAATGAGATAAACTAATGCTTAAACAACTGCATACCAAATAAGATTGACCTACCACTTGCGGTTCAACATAAACTAGACCTTATCACAAACTAATACATTGTTAACGCCGACGCCGACGCCGGAAACAGCATACCTTTGTATAGCTTTTTGACTCCGGCAAGGCGAGACAAAAACGTGCACCATATGCTTGAGCTTATTTCAAATAGACGAAAACAAATTGCAGTCATTCATATATTTTAATTCTAACTTTCAGTTTTTAAGGAGTAAATCATGAACTATGGTGAGGACGTCACAGTCACATGACAGAATCGTGCCTATGAGCTATACGAAAACCTTTCAGTCAATCAGAATACGTGTTAAATCCAAAATGGAACTTTATCTGTTGGTGTTCGACAATGCAGTTTTTTTATCAGAAGTTGGTGCCATCCCCGGTTTTTCGTAGGTTTTGTTCTGCTTACTCTGAAGTTTTCTATGTTGTGTTGGATACTGTTTGTTTTGTTTTTCTAATTTTCGTGTTTGCAATTGTGTTAGTTTTTCTTCTATTAATGACTTTGAATATTCCCTTTGGTATGTATTGCCTTTCTTTCGGTGCCTCAACATTAAGATTGGGAGATTCTGTATTGGCATTCACACGCTAGATTGGTCTTTTTTATTGTATTGTTCATATCATTTCATTTCTAGAACGTATTATTCTTCGAATGAGTTTTAAAAACAACACACAAATAATACAATGTTTACAAGCATAATTTATTTTTACCTTTATCAACGATGGGTACAAACCAAGTAGAAGAAAAGGAAATAGACGCAAAACATACAACAGGTATCTAGGAAAATCATCGGTTACAAAATAACATATGAAATTATACTTTAAAAAAAATTACTTTGAATTACTAAAAAAGTAATTTAAATAATCGAATAAAGTTATGGGTAGTAATTATGAGTAATGACAGTAGTAATGTACTTTTTAGTAATTCGTGGAAATTTAAGGAATCCATATCATTAATTTTAAGTTATCTTTAATTGGTATCCACATATAAGTAATGAGGTGTTTTTCAAGTAATAATGTTTGGTAATTAATATCAAATGCATGTAAAACTTTAATATGCAATGCAAGTATTCATAAGTAGTAAATACAAATATTACAAGTAATTAAAATCCACACGAGAAGAAGTGATTCAAAGTAAAAACTACAATAAACTTAAGTATATCAAATAAAAACCCAGATAATTAAAAGTTAAAAATACGCAGTATGTAAATAAGTCGTTTTCATATCAGTCATATTGTTTTTGACATGATCAAAGTAAATGACAGGAGACGAGTTGATACATGTGATATTTATTTAAAACCGGTAATGTCTCTTTCAAGAATGATCATGCAAGTGTTGCTGAGTAAAACTGGGATTTAAAACCCTGCGGACTTTTTATCGATCGTCCTAGGATGTGCCTTTGACCTCTCTTAGGAACTTATCAGGTTAAATTTAGATAAAGAAAGGCAACAGTTGTATACCGCTGTTCAAAATTCATAAATCGATTGAGAAGAAAACAAATCCGGTTTAGGACCGCCTTACGACATGTCTCAGCATGCACATCGAAGCTTTCTTAGGAATATCGAATTTAATATGTTTAACCGCTGCCATAAGTCTTAGCCTAAAGAAATATTGGAATTGATTTTTTTTTTAGTTATAGATAATGAATATTTGATTTGAATTGAATTGATTTTAAGGTTTTTCTTGTCGTAGAACACACCCAGGGGTGTCAGGATTGATCAAATGAAAGACCGATCGTAGGGAGGTCTTTCTTTGAGCAATCCTGACACCCCGAGGTGTGTTCTGCGCCAAGAAAAACCTTGAAATATGCATTATCTGACTTATATACCGTCAAAAAATATTACTTTTTACAAAGATTTGCAAAATTTAGTATTCTAATTTACCGACCAGACTAAAGTGGGGTATTCCTTTCTAGTGCGTTTAGGTGCTCGATACCGACTAATGACACCTACAGTTTACAGGTTAAATAGATGGGTAGTCTCAAAGACAAAAATCGTCATGATTATCAATACGTAACATATTGGATTGGCAGTTATATATATACCGTCTTGACTATAAAGCTTCAGAATACATATTAACCAAAAAAAAAATACATATATATGTCTCTGTCATATAATATTCTCTTCAATTTAATGATTATGTGAGGTTTTGCCAAATATTTGCCGCATGTAAATAACGATTAATTTGTTGGTGTAAAAGTTTTTATGAAATGTTCCAAAGGTTATGAAAAATAATTACTGGACTGTCCGTACGTCCGTATCACACTTGTGAACACGACCAAATTGGTATTTTTAAACCGATCTTCACCTTAGTTGTTGTACATATTCAATTCCTGGAGGGATAATCACAAAAAGTCATATTGATTTTGAAGGTCTAATGAAAATATCACATTTATTTTTTATCAATGGCGGACTTCTCCGCTTCAAGATATTTTGTTAGAGTTGATGTTTTTCATGAATTTAAAAAAAAAACATATATGTGACTTCTCGTTTTAATGTTACAACATCTCAGCAGTGCATTTTGTTTACATACCTGCGTATGGAATTTATATTCTAAGTTGTTAGTTAATACTAAAGAGCTTGTTGACAGTACAAAATCAATACGGACAGTGTTAAGCAGGAGTTTGGAGACCAACGGCTAATGTCACGAAAACAATATACCTATTCCCTTCGTCATAGTGTCCTTCCCCCGTTCCTGAAAATGAACTTTGGGTTTCTTACAAGAAATTGATCAAATTTCGTTGATTTTGTTTATACACTGTCATTGCTATATTTTGTTTTGTTTTCATCGGGTCAAAATTTGTTTCTCTATATCCAATTTCCGGAACAAAATTTTGTACCTTTTTTTTTATCTCATCTATATATGATCATACATAAGGAAGGTTTTAGATCAAAATAGGGAGAATTGGTCCGCTGCATTTCCCGGAAGACTGTGATCTCATAAAAGATAAAGTTTATCTAAATCGCCGTTCTTTAGTTACACCATTTACAACACCTCAAATTAATCGTCAGCCATAACTTTTGAGAGAGAGAGCAAAAAATTTAATCCCGTGATAGGTGAATACAGAATTCAAGTGGAACATCAAACTAGTGAATTGGAAATATAAAAAGGATCGAGTACATTATGAAGGCACTCAATGCCAAAACTAACAGACATTGTGGAAACATGTGCTGCCTTTGTCAACAGACATAAAACATTGTTTAATTAAATGTCAACTTCAATTAAACTAGCTTTGTTCTTTTCATTTTCCAAATTCCACCATGACAGCTATAAGATCAACGTCTAAAAAGATGATATGTGACTTAAAGTTCATAAAGTTATAATAAATTTTTAAAAAAATCATGTTATTTGGACTCTGTAGCAAAGTTGTATCTAATAAAATCAATAATGATTTCATTTTTTTTTTATTTTTGAGACGACCCTACACATTGTACCTTTCGTAGTCGTTTTCAACTGTAGGGGTCGAAAGATGTTGAAAAGGTTTATTAAGAATGTGAAATAAAACTCACTAATTAATCTAGATATAAACCTTTTAAAAATTATTATCCATTCACAATAAAAAATACTACTGTAACTGCATGAAGAAAGAAACAAATGAATTGTTCCCATCCGATAACGGTGTATGACAAATACAAGACACATTGCGAGTAATTTATTGTACCAACTTAGTTTATTGAAAAGGGAGGGGGTATGTTTTTTTTTTTTGTTTTTTTTTGTAAGTTACGTGAATGTTATTCAATAGAATTATAAACTATCTTTTGATAGAGTAAAAGGTATACATAAATTTTAAAATAAGTTTAAAACTGACACGAAGACGAATATAAATACATGAAGGTCACAGTATGATTTCCTATTCAGTGTGTATCGTCCTGAACATGCATGAAATATTTGCGATTGGACGTGTTAAGCAAGCAAGCAACAATCAATCAACCTATTCAGTGTAACTTAAAAAGATTTTAAAAATCTTACACGCGAATATCTCAAACCTGGCTTTATTTTATGAAAGTCTACATTAAAATGCATCTTGCATATATGATAAGGTTTCTGTAATGTATAGCGATTAATTAACAAAATTTCACGTTATATTTGTTTCTAAAATAAAAATGCAGACAAAAGCGATTTTTTATAAATCTATTATCGATTGAACTTTAAAAAATAAATTTCCCAAATCGGCAACAAAAAACTATCAGACGAATATAATTTTGAAGTAAATTATAGATTGCGTTTTTATCAAGGAAAATAATGACCTCACACAGGTCATTATTTTATGCCTTGGAGCATATTTCATTGAAACATGGTATCGTCCAGGTTGATTCTAAAAAAAGAATAACCTATGGTTCTCAATGAAATTAACTCCATATAGGTATATAAATGTTTAAGAATGCATTGAATTCATTGAATTTATCAGTAGGAAAGATTAAAATTTGAAATTTTATTAGTATTTTTATAAAGGGAATACATAATATTTCTCTAATAAAATTGAGAATGGAAATAAGGGAATGTGTCAAAGAGACAACAACCCGACCATATGACAGACAACAGCTCTTCAGTGCAGCAAGAACTTCCCTCACCTGGAGGCGTCCTTCAGCGGGCCCCATAACAAATATATGTATACTAGTACAGTGAAAAAAAACGAAATACTAAACTCCAAATTGTACACAAGAAACTAAAATTAAAAATAATACAAGACTAAATAATGGTACATTCAAACTTAAGCTGTGATCACACCTTACCGCTAGAACAGACGTCGAAGTGATGAAAAAACATTTTATCGTTGACAAAATTTTTGTCCGTTGGTAGTCTGTTGGTGTACTCCCAAAATAAAACGGACGCGAGACGAATGCCTAACGGACACACAAAAGACAAGCAACTTATAAGAAACGAAAACCTCCCGGACATTACGAATGAGGAACGTACATCCGATAGACTAGTACCGCATAAAACGGCCACCTTATGGAAGCTCACCGGATAAAACGGATGAACAAGAGGACGGGTGCGTGTCAGACGGAAAAGAAATACTAGTATGAGCCAAGAAGCAAGGTGTATAAGTGTAACTGCGAACTTGAGTCCTGGTTTTAGCGGATATCTGTAAAATGAGTTCAGCTTTGCTATATGAGGGGCGACCCGCTGCAATAATTCGGCGAACTTCTTGGGGGGATTCGTAGACAGTGTACAAAGGACTGCCGATCATCCTGCCTAAGTTCAGTCCGGAGTTGCTCATGTACACCAAAACTGCATCGTCGTTCAGGACTAAGCCATGATCGTGTCAACCATCTCCCCTGTCTTCTCATTCTTTTTCTTTTGAAACCAACATTTTAGTATGTTTATATTTGCAACATTTAAGTTCAGAATGGCCTGCATAAGAGCTGATCGATGGTGAAGACATGCTCTTACTTCTTACATAAATGTACTTCTGTTTTATGTAACTTTTTTTGATAGGAGCAAGAACACATTAAAAAAGAAAATAGAAAAAAATATTTAGAAAATGGGGGATCCATATATAAGAGGCAATCTTATTTATTCACAAATTAACCATCATTATTCATAAAATATATCCATAAGTTAGGTCCATCCTAAGACTTTTTTAGGTTTCTTACGACTTTTTCCTGAGTTACGACATGTTTGATAAACCATTTTGGACTAAATAAATCCTAAGATAATCTAAGGACTCGCCCTCGTCCTAATTAAGAACGCTTCCATAAACAGGCCCCTGTTTAGTAATATCAGGTCATACTATATGCAGATCCCATTTGATAAGTGTAAATGCAAAAAAACATGATGATATTTTTTTGTCAATTACAGTAAAATGAAATGATACACTAACGTTACAATAATCAGTATAGTAATTACAAATAATCCAAAGTTAATATTTTAGATTGCGCGTATGACACTGCATAGAGTGTGATAAGAAAAAGTAATACGAAAATGTGGGTTCATTTGATTGGCTTATCCAGCATTATTAGACAATATAACAGCATTTCCATTGGTTATTTGTTAGATCATTAATGACATTCAAAGGTTACGACGATGTACATGTAATAAAAAAAACACTAACACTTTTCACTGGCCAATCATTCTTTTGTCAAATTTAATTACATTCTAGAGCGTACACAATGTCTTAAAATGTCTGGTGTTAAAAGTTTGACACAGTCAGGAAAAGGACATATGACGTCATACAGGAATTAGCAAATTAAAGACTAGATCAACGATTCGTGGAATTTCAATTTGACACAATGAGAATGTTGACATTAAAAGAAATCGGTTTAACAACTTATAGGGATGGGATTTCTCGTTATTTAGTTTGAATAGTAATAATAAACTCGCCGAAGACTCATTTATCATTATATTGAAATAAATTAACTCGAGTTGATATCTATCGATACCCCATTATCACTCATTATTAAACATTGTTAAACTCATAACTATCGTAAACCTTGTGAATATTATTAAAACATATGTGAAGACATCGTTTTCTCGTTTTTCCTTTTTATTTATCGGCTAAAGCTATATTTGCATAGCCTGCATTGGTAGAGATTTAAATACATAATACTATATGCTGATATTATTAAGTTACAGATGACTTGCCATTGGAGTTGTTATATTTGGCAAACAAAAATATAAAGTAAGAGATCAAAAACTATGGAACGCCAAGACTGTCTTATTATGCCCATTTTTCATTATATATTGTGCATTTACCTTTATATGATGTGCATTTACCTTTATATGATGTGCACTTGTCATCATATAATGTGCAAACATCTTTATATGATGTGCAAATATCCTTATATGATGTGCAAACATCCTTATATGATGTGCAAACATCATTATATGATGTGTTTGTGTCATTATATTATGTGCTTGTAATGTTATATTATGTGGTTTTAATTACTTCATTATATGATGTCGAAACGTCATTATATTATGTGCTTTCATCGTCGTTATGGTCAATGAACATGATTACGATTAGAATGATTACTGTCTACGTCATAACTGATTCCGATCTGCTTCTGCGGAGTACCCGTAACTACTAATTAGGATCAAATCTGTAGCTACCGTTTGGAAAATGGTTGTGACTTGACATAAACCTTGGCTTGTTAGTACCACGTTTTAAGATGCAAAAAATCACATCTGATATTGTTGGAAAATTGATAAAATATACATGAATTGCAAAGTTTTTTCTTTAAAATCGACGGTGGAGTCTTTAATAATAATACGGAGTCTACAATACGGTAAAGGTTATTAAATTTCAGAAATAATTCTTTTATGTCAAGGTCTATGATCGTTTTAACGAGGGAAGGCATTATATTTGTCAATTAAGGTATACCTAACGTTTGCATTTTTTCTATCAGAAGTTAATACACGAATTTTATTATGTTCATTTATGTAAATATTGCCTTGCTGATCATTTTAGTTGTTCGAGTTTCTCTTTATATATTCTCAAGATAGACACAACCAATTGGAAAAAAATCGGACGCTGATAGAGTAATGGCTCATATTAGGAACCAGTCATTTGTAACCAAAAAAAAAAAAGAGTGGATAGGAAGAAATAAAGGGGGCCTTTCATTTTATCATTTTTTTTATATAGTTATAAATTTGCCGAGGCATAATGTTATGGCGAATTCTACGTCAACCGTAGGCTTCGTTCCGCTCAACCTGAATTGTTAAAACCTGAAAATTTTGTTTCAACAATTTCTTCTAGCAGATAATTTTTCATCTGATGCTATTATTGAATGAAGGTGTGGTAAATAGTATTGAAACCATAAACGGCAAATCCAAACTAAGTTCCCTGAAGTCGCAAACAACTTTCAGTACTTTGATTAAATATGTTCTTGCCTATTCCTTGCAAGAAAAGGTTTCTCTATTATTATCCAATAAAACAAACAAAAAATCTGAAGAGCAAAAATTGCCCCAAAAGAACTTTCAATTGCTATAGAGTATAATTCAGACACACTACGTCAATCTAAATACACTCAATTCCTTGGTTTTGTCGGATTGATACACACCTTCAAAATTTCAAGTCTGAAATTTCATTGGCTGATGTAAAATATACAAGGACAGAAAGTAAAATGACGTGTTGTCAGATCCTTGTATCCAAAGCTTAAACAGATGATCTGTACATTATATATTAATAAATAAATGTGTTAGACATCGACTCTAGTGTGAGGGAAGGAGCACATGTATTTCCTTGTTCGAAACTAATAGAATGGAAAAAAAAACAGTTTGTTTTGTGTTTTCTTTTAAGTTACATCATTGTTTTATTTTTTCCTCATTTTAAATGGAAACAAACTATTTCGCTTCCCTTCTGTAGTAGATAAAATCTCTTTCAAGACATTCAGAATCAAACATTTTCAAAACAACTGCTGCTTCTCCGTTAAGCACACGGGAATAAGGATTAAGAGCAAAAGCTAGTCGGCTCTGAATCAGAAAAATGTGTCCCGGTAAGGTAATATAATGTCTTCCTTCGGAATGCTACCTTTTGAACTAGCATGTTAAAAAAATTCGGCTCAGAGTGTCGGTCTAGTACAAAAAAGGGTTAATATTCATATAATATTAACATATTCTTGTACGAATATGCATATATCAATTTGCCACTGGACCTCAAGAATCCACCCATAATCATCTATAGTTGAAACTGTGAAATACATTTGTATATGCACAAAAACATGATAAAAAGCTGCACGTAAATGTAATGCACCAAGTTCAGGTTCATTCCATATCTCCTTTAATCCATTTTGGTTGAAAGTGATTGGCGCTCGGTGGTCGAGTGGTTACATTGTTATTTCGGGGCCTTTTATAGCTGAATATGCGGTTTGGGCTTTGATAATTGTTGAAGGCCGTATGGTTACCTATAGTTGTTAATTTCTGTGTAAATTTGACCTCTTGTGGAGAGTTGTCTCTTTAGCATATCTTTTTGTGTCAGGATGTATAAGTACCCGGCCACGTCCACTTGTATTTTTGTCCATCTGATGAGTTAAGCCTTCTTCAACTGATTTTTATAGTTCGTTCTTATGTTGTACTGTTATACCACTGTCCCAGGTTAGGGGAGGGTTGGGATCCCGCTTACACGTTTAACCCCGCCACATTATTTATGTATGTGCCTGTCCCAAGTCAAGAGCCTGTCATTCAGTTGTTGTCGTTTGTTTATGTGTTACATATTTGTTTTTCGTTCATTTTTTTTTACATAAATAAGGCCGTTAGTTTTCTCGTTTGAATTGTTTTACATTGTCTTATCGAGGCCTTTTATAGCTGACTATGCGGTATGGTCTCTGCTCACTGTTGAAGGCCGTACGGTGACCTATAGTTGTTAATGTCTGTGTCATTTTGGTCTTTTGTTGATAGTTGTCTCATTGGCAATCATACCACATCTTTTTTTTAAGTAGTCGAACTGCTGTATCACTAGCATGTCAACACTTAGGTGTGCGATTTAAAATCCCGCACTTGGCAGGTAAGCTCTTATCTTAATTGACCAGAATTGTCTGTTTTCCAAACGAAGGTCAGGGTGTCTCTCCGGGCACTTCGGCTTTCTCAACCAATTTAAACTCACTGCCACGAAATAGAATAAAAGTGTTGAAAGTGGAGCTAAATAACAGTCAATCAATCATCCATACCGGTATACGAATAGCCTCTAAATCTATGTATTTAGTCTCACAAAGTCAATGTATAACATCAGTATACAGAGATAAAAATAATAACTAGTTACAGTATATACAAAACAAGAGAGAGAGAGGTTTCAAAACTACTAAGCCAGCTGGAGGACAAAGGCACGTGTTTATATTTTTTTGTATAAACGAACAAGCTAAAGTTGACATTTTACAGAAATCTTATACATCCTTCCTGTTTTCAAGTTTTTGTACATGGCTTAAGGCCTTATCGGATAAATGTTTTTTGTCATATTAAAATTTCCCGTTTTTGTAACAACAATTCCCAAATAGTTTTATCATCTCAATGTGAGTATCATTGTAAGAAAATCGGAGATTTTTTGGCTCCGTCCCCCAAAAAAACCCACTAAGACTTTAATTTTGTCAACTTTCCTTTCAAGTTTCAAGCCTTACACTAATCCTGGAAAGCATTGAGTTGAGTCTGCAGGCCCTGTGCTGTTTAAGCCAACAACACCGTGTCATCTGCAAACAATATAACAAATCACTTAAGATATATTTGTAACGTTATTCTCTTTCCAGATCTTCTGCCGTATAGTTCTGTTAAGTCCTGTAATATTTTTAGTCACTATATTATTATAAGAAATTATTTTAGTCAATCAAAAGTAAATAAAATAGGAAAGGTGATCAGTTTTCTTGTCGAACACCATTGTCACAAGCAAGCAAAGTATTCCGAATTATAATTATA
Source organism: Mytilus trossulus (assembly GCF_036588685.1). Classification (NCBI taxonomy): domain Eukaryota; kingdom Metazoa; phylum Mollusca; class Bivalvia; order Mytilida; family Mytilidae; genus Mytilus; species Mytilus trossulus. Next base: position 36,402,347 of record NC_086380.1, on the reverse strand, counting down.
CCCCGTGTATCATCGGTACAGCGGATATAGCTTTATAGGTACTTCGAAGCGTGAAAAACTATATACCGTACATTCATTTAACTATGCACCGTACAGAAGGATTTATGTGGTCAGCTCTACACAACGCTTCTTGTCGGAATAAAATTTTGCAAACTAACATATGTATAAAATATTTCAATGCCAATTATTGAAACAGCTATACTTATTAAGCACAAACAGTGGCCTTCTATCAGAAAAAGAGTTGCAATGAATATAGAATCATATCGGATGAGACGAGCGCCAACTTCTTTGACAAGTATTTACACATGTTTTTAGTAAAGGGACCGTTCTTGTTTGGGGCAAATAATGAGACTTCTCTAATCACCAACCTACGACAAAATCATTTCTTAAAACAACAAATATGTTTAGATTGAAGTACACATTGATATAATGTAAACAAAACAAAAGATTTTTGTACCGTGTTAGAAGAAAAATCGATCACGACCCCTTGGTTAGTATCTATATCCGCTGTACCGATGATAAACGGAGATGCCAGCGAGTGGGCAAGTATTGAAACAAAGAGTGATGACACAGTGATAAGGTGGACACAGTAATGACAAGGTTAATGCTTTTTATTTCATTTTTTTTAAAGAGACGAAAAAGAGGAACAAAATGCAAAAGGCGGGCGTCACCCCATTCATCTCGGTTAGAAAATAAAAATATTAAATACTCTATATTGGAAAAAGTGTGGTAAAGTGTGATTTTCAGTGTTTTTTTTTCTGTTAACTCAATAACTGTATCGCCTACGTAAAATCTGTTGCCATTACCGAACAGGATCAACATAAGTACCACAATGGGGAAAATCCGATCTAATCGGACGAAAAATTAAATCTAAAACACTTCATCAGGAATCAACCCCTTGTATCTCAGAAATCGTTGACTCTACTCCAAATCTGTTGACATACTAGTACTCATGTTTCAGAATGAATTTTATTAGCAATTAAAAAAATCTCCATTAAAATAAGTTGATAATAAAAAATCTGTATATGCAAATATGTGCTCATAGTTGAAGACCTCACGGTGACCTATAATTATTAATTTCTGTGTCATTTGGTCTGGTGTGGAGAGTTATCTCATTAGCAAAGATACCACTTTTTTTTTTACAATTACCCACATAGACATTTCTCATTTCGCGGGCACTACGTCGACTAAGCTTGCAGTCATCGAAATTGGGTATTTTCTCACATAATTGGCGTTTTCTGTGGAAAAAAGATTGGTTCAAAGACAAATTAAAAGTAAAAAACACTACATGTAAACGTCATATCACAAATATTTCCGACTTTGTATAGTTTTAGAGGAGTTGCGGCTCAATGAACATTTTATAAAACAAACCATCTCTCGCCATATTATGCCTCAGTAGATGATTATATAGCTATTGTAATGAAATATTTTTGAAAATGACTGTGATTTCAATGGTGCATTTCAGTTGCAATGTATAGAAATTAGAAGATGTGGTATGAGAGTCACTGAGACAACTCTCCATCCAAGTCATAATTTGTAAGAGGAAACAATTATAATAGGTCATAGACTAGTACGACCTTCAAAACGGAGCATAAGCTTAAACCGAATAGCAAGCTATAAAGAGCTCTTAAATTTGTTTTATCATTTTCTCGACAGCCGGGAATTTCTTCAACTAGCTCCTGCATTAACTTATCTTAATCTTCAACCGATATGTTTGAAATGTTTGAAACGTTGATTTTGTTAAATTGCTTTGTCTCATTTAACCTTTAAATTGCCCTTTCGCTAGCGATAGACACATATTTGAGCCGGGTTAATAGTTCACAGAAGCAGATCGGAATCAGTTATGACGTAGAGAGTAATCATTCTATTCGTAATCATGTTCATTGACCATAACGACGATGAAAGCACACCATATAATGACGTTTCGACATCATATAATGAAGTAAACCTAACCACATCATATAAGATTACAAGCACATAATATAATGACACAACCACATCATATAAAGATGTTTGCACGTAATATAAGGGAAACTGCACATCACATAATGATATGTACACATCAAATAAGTATATTTGCACATCATATAAGGAGCTTTGCACATAATATAAGTATATTTGCACATCATATAAGAATGTTTGCACATCATATAAGTATATTTGCACATCATATAAGTATATTTGCACATCATATAAGTATATATGCACATCATATAAGTATGTTTGCACATAATATAATGATGTTTGCACATCATATAAGAATATTTGCACATCATATAAGAATATTTGCACATCATATAAAGGTGCGTGCACATCATATAGAGGTGTGTGCACATCATATAGAGGTGTGTGCACATCATATAATGACAAGTGCAAATCATATAATGACAAGTGCACATCATATAAAGGTTAAAGCACAGCATATTAAGGTAAATGCACATCATATACAGGTAAATGCACATCATTTAATGAAAATGGTCATAACAAGACAGTTTTGGCGTTCCATAAAAAACAGTTCAATGGGTGTGGGAGCTCGCAATTTCGGTCCCGAGCACTTTCAACCGAAACTTGAAAAGTGATATAGAATGTTTCATATATACGCCAGACGCGCGTGTCGTCTACAAAAGACTCATCAGTGACGCTCGATTCAAAATAAAAATTAAAATTAATATTATCATTACTGTTTAAAATTTACCATACCAATTACACGTTTGAATTGGAAGCTTGTCCATGTATGTCTTTAGATTTAAATTAAATTCTGAATAGGAAATCAAAATGAATATATACTGAGTGCCAATGAAAACGCAACACTTTTGTTTTTCAAAAAAAATCATAAAATTTTTATTTTATTTATATTAGAACTTTGTATAAGTGATTGAAAATGACTTAAAGACAATTGTCGACAATTTTACGGTTGAGTGATTTTTGGAATAAATGGGAATTAAGTGTTATTTTGAACGGACATAAACCGAGTTCACCGCTTTTCAACACTCGCACCATTTTCACGATTTTGTCATTTAAAGCTTAGCTAATGTCATGATTTTTTCCGCCCTTATTGTTAAGAAACTGCAATAATCATCTGCTTAAATGCCGGGACTTTCTGACAACCAGCGATATGCAGTTTTGGGCATGATCCAATGGAGCATTTCACAGCATACAATTACGAGAAGACTGAAGTTGTAGCCTCTACAATAACACCAATCATCCACAAATTCAACCAAAATGGACCATTTAATGATAAGCCACATCCCGGGGTACAAAACGCAAGAAACGGTCAGCAAGACCGATACATTTGGTCTTTCAGATATCCGATTTCGACACTGATGACTGTCCAAAGGTGACGAGAGTATAACTGTGCTCACGTCAGAACCTTTGGAGCAATTTCAGTAAAGCACCATTTGCGCAGAAATTGTTAAAGAGCACCACAGTCTTTTCTTAGTGACATCTAAACGGCCGTCTGGCGTAAACATTGAATTCTGTAGACCAAAAATCATTCATTATGTACCAAAAAAACTTTAGTGGTGGTTACATGGACATTTTGCACCCCCTTGGTCAAAAGTCATGCTTTTCGCCGGATTTTAGTCCGATCTAGCAAATTTTGCATCAGGTTTGACATGGTTTAGACGATGAAAACCACCACCTATATCATAAATTCAGCTTGAGTTTGCTTTGCGGGACAAGTGAAGTATCATTCCTCGGGATCACATTAAACGTCCGGGATGATCAATTCCACGGCGCAGTCGAGATTGCGCTGCACCACGGGGTTGGAACATTTTTTGTTAGGACTGTGAGTTGATGATTCGACATTGAATGTTTCGTTTACCTATTGCGCCCAAAAGATGACAATGAAACATTTTTGTTTGATATCTATCTATTGTTAAAATTGTTAATTGTCAAGAACAATTTATTTTGAAAGATTATCATTTCTAATATAAATTTCATTTTGAAAAACGAAGTGTTGCGTTTTCATTGGAACTCAGTATAATTAAGTTTCTCATCGCATTATTGTTTTAATAACATTTAATATTCTTTTTCAGGGTTTGTACGAGACTATTTGTATTACATGTTACTTGCAGTTGGACTTATAGTTGTATTAAGTCTATCAGTAGGAAGCAGTTTTTGTATCAATCATAACTGCAAAGGAAAGATGTCGCCTCAACATGATAATATCAAAATGCACAATAATGCTACTAATCAACAACTTCCAGAACATGAGATTGATGAGGAGGTCATTTATGAAATGTGCTCTTCCGAATACGAATCTATTGATGAGAGGCAAATAGTTACTAACACATTGTCCGGTTCCGGAAATCTGAATTCGAAAGCTTCCACCAATGCCAAAATGGAAGTTCAGAATTTATCGTTACCAGTAAGCTCTTATTTGGAGGTGATTGGTGATATACATTATCAACAGCAGGAGAATCGTGTAAATGGTGGTATACCTAGCCTTGATTCAACCTTAACAAACCTTTTAGAAACTCAACGCCAGAATTATGAGACAATTTTTCCGACAGAACGAACCAAGGGAGCAGAAATCATGCAATTAACAAGGGGTACATCACATGACTTAGAATATTTAGCGGAGTCCTTTAGGATTCTTTTTGCATCCAAGCATTCTTCTTTTTCATCGAATAGCGCTAATTCTTCCGCCGAAAATGATGCAACTAGCTCTCAGCAAGATGAGTATTTGAACCCGTATATGCCATTAAATACTAATGAAATGGACTATCTAGAAAGTTATTCAGCTCCAATCAATCGAGACAATTCAGAAACAATTTTGTCAAAAGACTAACGATTATAAATAGCTTCTGGTTTTATAACATAAAAACAACTTTTGTTATATAAATGAATCATGTGTTTTTCAATTTAGATGGGTTTTTTATTTCCCAGTTATAGGGAAGTTACTATCAAAGATTTCCAAGCGTCTTGTTAGGTTTATATATATGTTAGCGGCAATAAGTAAAATTAGGCATTAAGCTTATATCCTAGGCAATAAGCTAATGCCAAGGCAGTATAGTCTATTGCCTAAATGATGTTAGGCATTAGTCTTAAATCCTGAAAAATGTGTGCAAGCATTAAGCTGTATGCCTAAAATATAAATGCGAGTAAAAGAAAGACATTTATTCATTTCAAAAATAAATATTTGTGACATAATAACATTTTGAGAACTGAGGCCTGTCTATCGAAACTATCCTAAGATTGGTCCTATAAGATATTCTTTGGGCAGTAATTATGATAAAGTTAGGACCGAATTATCGAATAACGACATGGTTCATCATGAACATCTACGCTTCCTTATGATTATCTTAGCTAGGATGTCATAGCTGATGTCCTTAGTCTTGTCGTGAAAGAAAACAGCAAATGAAAAAAATGACATATTGTATCTCATTTGAATAATTATTAGAAAATAATGATTAGTTTTAAATTAAAGGGTAATAAATAATTTCAATATTATAATTGTACATTAAACTCTTTGAAACAAACATAAGTAAAAAAATATAACTACGTTTTATACTAGAATTAGACAAACTAATTGTAAATAAATATAGATAAAATTAAATATATAATCGGTTAAATGATAAATCAGTATATGCTTTAAGGGAGCTGAATTCGGAGTGTCACGGTTTCATACTAAAAAGTTCTCGTGCATCTTTCATATAAATACTGAGTACTTCAAATATTTTATTTTATTACTGCGATTAACATTCGTTTGAATATGAGCAAAAGAAAAAATATAATTTTAGGGATGCAAAACTACAATGCCCAGTTTCTTCATAAATATAAAAAAGAAGATATGGTTACCGTATGAGTGCCAATGAGACAACTGTCCACAAGAGACCGAAAATAAAATCATTTATACAATATGTTATTTGTCTTGTTTGTATTTAAATGCATCAAATGATAATTCAAAAATATTAAAACTTGATAGAAATGTGTGTTTAAGTCATTTTGTTATCACAAGTGGAACTGTTAACAAAGAAAATTTACTTATTCAATATAAAAAAAAGAAGGAAAATGGTGTGAGCAAAAAATCATATCTTAATTTTGTCTACTTTTACCTGCTCAAGCCAGCTCGACTAGTGAAGTGTACCAATTTTCAAATAAATATTATAATTATTCTATAGAATCTCCCCCTTTTTTTAAATTTAATACAATCACAAAATACCACAAAAGCATGAAAAGTAAGAGTTAATTTTTGGGTTTTTTAACCGCCAAAATTACTAAATAAACTTACTAAATTTGACGATCTGTCAAATGAATGTATATTTATACATGTACTATCAGAAAAATAATTAAGAAACGATTTTATATCACGAATAAAATTCACAAAATACGCAAAAAATCCAGAGTTTACTTATTGCCTACAATTCTGTTCGGCAAAAGGATCAATAATCATCATCAAATTTCAGGAAATAAACGTAACGCCTGAAAATTTCAGGCAATAACTTTTAATGCTTATGCGTTAGTTTACTGCCTATGATTTAAGCGTAATGCCTAATTTCACTTATTGCCGCTAACATAGTATATTTCATTTGATTTGTTGTATTGTTCAATACATCAATATATATGGTTGAGGGGTAGGGATCTCATCTGTTTCAAAGTTCTCAAGCAAGAGTGGGTAGGGTGACCATAAGGACCCTCCCTATATTTCATTTGATTAGTTCTCATACATGAATATATATGGTTTAATTTAAAGGTGGAAACTCGACTGTTTCCAATTTCTCAATCAGGAGGAGAAGGGGGGACTGCAGGGACTTCCCCTATATTTCATTTGATTTGTTATGTAGTCTTATACATGAGTATATATATGGTCAAGGGGTGATGATCTGGATTTTTTTCCAAGTTCTCAAACAGAAAGGTGTACAGTTACCATGGGGACCCCTTATAATTCATTTGATTTGTAATATTGTCCCATACATAAATATATATTGTTTAAGATTGTGGATCTCGACCATTATAAATTCTCCCACGACCTCCACCTATATTTCATATGATTTGTTATATTGTCCCATACATGAAGATATATGGTTTAGGGGTGGGGATCTTGACTGTTACCAAGTTATGGTCATATTGTTCTCTTGTGGATAGTTGTCTCATTGGCAATCATACCACATATTTTTTTTTTATATAAGAAACTTCCAGCTATTTTAACTAACCTATAAAAATTGAGAAGAAAACATACCCCTTGAAATTGCAGAAATATGTTTAACTTGAAAAGCATTTAACATGCATTACCAACATTTATCACTGATAAAGAAAGTTTATACTGTTACCAGGAACATATATATTGTTAAATAAACTGTTCCCAGCTGTCACATTGTATTGGATTTTGACACTTGGTGAACAAAATATTTTCCGCTTTTTCTTTCTTTTGGTTTTCAATTCTAGTGTTTATATTTATTTACCATGCATATATATTATCATGTATTTTGTAACCTGTCTCTATTGTTTTTAAGTTGTAAGCCAAAACCCGGGATTGCCCTTATCCGCTTCCGGAATCGGATCCGATATTGTATTGTCTTCTCGCGGCAGCCATTTTATTTTCAATGTTGTTTTTGACAGATAGTGAGATACGATTTTGCTTGGAATAACACATTATTTACCGGCGATTTTCTGTATAAAGCTAGCGGTTGAATAAATCGAACATCGCTGACATGAATAGTAATGATGAAAATAAGTTTGAGATCGTTTATTGGGAAACTTTGGTAAAAATGTTTGCAAAGATATTTTTTTCAGGCTTTCAAGGTCCGTCGGGCATGTCGGGCGTAGCTAGTAACCAAGTAGAAATCCGACTGCAAAAGTGGAAGGTCGCAGACCTCGGACCACCGCTACTTTGAACCCCTGCGTCCAAATTGAAAAGATACGAATATTTAGTCTTCTAATTCAAAATTGCCGCCAACAGCGTGATTAGTTGAACTTACACTGACGTATACATACGTAAGTAGACTACGTATTGACGACAAACCAATATTCCTTCGACTTTTGTTATTTGGGAAATCTTAACTACTTGTCTTTAGAGATTTTCGGCGATAAAATAGTTTATACATTTGTTCTTCGACATATTAGCCAAAAGCTCAGGGGATAATAAACTACATAAGGATTCCTAATGTGCTCTACTTCCTATGTGCAACTTCAAAACTTTTGGGAAAATCGACGATCATTTAAGGTTTTTCTGGTCATATTTTTTGTAATCCAGAATGAAAAGTATGAAAAAACTGTCCAATAAGTTAAAAATAATATACTAGTAGTAGCGAGCTAGATGATAACAATGGCACGTGATTCAGCATGTATTGGGTAGCACATAAAACCAGGGTGCTCGCATAAGGCAGCTCAACCGCCTAAAAACGAATCGCATTTCTTGAACCAACCGCACGAGGAACCTCAACAGCAAAAAACAAGTACTAAATCACGTCAAGTGTCGTAGTATCATACATGTACGACCAGTCAGTACAACAAATTTGAGCCTTTCTAAAAGCTGTGGATTGCTTTGCTCCATCATATATCAAGGTTATTTGTGTGTATGTAGTTGTTGATTTAGAATTTGAAATTTAATATTTTTAGATATTGATTGATAAAACACATTTATCATGTATTGTATGTTTCTTGTCACTTGACTTTGTATATTATGTTTGCAACCCGTCAGGGTTACACTTTTTGTTAAAAGTAATATATAAAATGGACGTCTTAAACTTGACAATAAATGTGTTCACTTTACTTTTTGAAAATTCAAAAATTTACAAAAAGACACGACGGATGTGTGCCTAGATAGGCAGATGTTATAAAATACAGACAATGCAATGTTTGTAATTATTGTATAAAGAAATATTTTGTGGTAAAAAAAACGAGCATTTTTCAAATTAACAAGCAAGTCAACTCGTATTTTAAAAAAATAGATATTTCAATATTGAATTTCATTGAGCTATGCATGCATAACAAAACCAGGCAGAAGCTAGCGAACAATAGCTAGCGAACAATAAGGCGATATATCGAGAAACCAAAAAACAGAATAAGACAACAACGGCCGTTAAATAAAAAAATATTCAAAAAGGCAGAAGATCAGTTAAGATATAGCAATTTTAACTCGATTTTAAAAGTAGTCCTACCCTGTAAAAAATAGCACCTTTTATTTCATTATTTAATCTAGAGCTCAAAATTTGAAAAAAATGTCAAAAAATTAGGGGGGTCGGCCTATTCCAGGGCTTCTAGAGAAAAATAATGAGGGGTGTCACGGGAAATGACTATAAAGGTCTTGTAGAGGAGAAACAGGCGCTTCTTTTGCGCTAGGTATCGAAGGGCGGTATGTTCAAAAATCTGAAACTAGAGCTCAAAATTTGAAAAAAATGTTAAAAAATTAGGAGGGTCGGCCTATTCCTGGGGCTTCTAGAGAAAAATAATGAGGGGTGTCACTGGGAATTACTATAAAGGTCTTGTAGAAGAGAATATGCGCTTCTTTTGCGTTAGGTATCGAAGGGCGCTATGTTCAAAAATCTGAACTAGAGCTCAAAATTCGAAAAATTTGTCAAAAAAATGGGGGAAGGGTCGGCCTATTCCAGAAGTTTTAGAGAAAAATAATGGGGAGTGTCACGGGATATGACTATATAGGTCTTGTAGAGGAGAAAAGGGCGCTTCTTTTGCGCTAGGTATCGAAGGGCGCTATGTTCAAAAATCTGAAACTAGAGCTCAAAATTCGAAAAATTTGTCAAAAAAATGGGGGTAAGATGGGTCCATTAGGGTTGTTAACTAAGCGTCTTATTGAAATAAGTCGCTCGCCTATTGCAAATAAGCAGTCGATGCTCAACATAAGAATACAACGACTCGCAACTATGTGAGTTAAAGAACATGGGTTATTAACTATGCACTATATAACCGACTTCATCTAGTCAGCCGTTTAACAAATCTCATCTTCACAAAAGTACAAATCGGCCTAGGTGTCTCTATAGAAAAGTTTGTTAAACGGATAAAATATTTCGACGTAAATTCGAGATACGATGCTTGATCGTTGTTCGTTTGAGTGAAACTTGGATTACAGTTCTGTTTCAACAGAATACAGAATTCACGTTTATTCTTCGCATCATTTATGTTTTACTTGCCAATATGACTAAGTGCCGCCCAAGACCAAGAAGTTGTGATGATCCAGGTTGCTTTTCATACCATATACAAGTCAAGCATTTTCATAAAACTATGGACGGAAAAGACAAAACTATGTATAAAACACTGCGTTGATGTCTACTCTAGCGATCCCGCAAGATTTGAGGAAACTCGAGATTTTTTCGACCACTGAGATCATACCATGATGGGGAAGATGAACAAATACTTTAAAGCCAAATATATTCGCACTTGCGTGATTGGTACTTTTGATGATCTCATTAACCAACAAAAACACCACCAAACAGAGATCGACTTAGGACATGTGGCCGAAACTTATAAGAAATATGAAAGATAATAAGTAGAAGTGTAACTTGTATGCAGACATACTAACTATACAGCAGGGTCAGTTCCGCGTGATTACCAATTCCAGAATTTTAACAATGAGGAAAAACAGGGTTCCCGAACTTCTGAATACCTCGTATCGCATCTATAATCGTATAATTGGGGTGGGGTGATGTAAATGATCTCTTGGAGGAATGGAAAGGTATTTTCAGTCATTTATTTCTTGGTTCAAACAATAAGACATGGAGTCACATCCATTATTTTCAAACACAAAGGTTCAGGGTTTTATCTCCGTTTCTGGGAGACAATTTCAGGGACCAAATTTTCGGCTCTTCCTTCACACCATTTGCGAGTATTGTCTTCTGGAACAACGATAGTATGTCAGAAGGATACGCGACTGATCACGTGTTAAAAGAGAGCCATACCACTTGCATGTAAAAGACAACTTGTTAGCTTCCAAAAAAAGATCAGGCTAATGGCGCTACAAGGCAGCACTCGCACAATAAAAGTAGAAAGGGGTATGATTAATTTAGCTCATAATAACTTGTTTCCAAATACACTTAAAATAACTATGCTTAAACTAACATCTCTAGAAGGTCTATATTCTTGATGATTCTCCAAGACTGTAAAGGTTATGAGAATGTAAAGGTTACTACTAGTAACCAATGATTCCGCGGTTTTCTCTGATAAATCAGAGTAACTACTATGAATATATGCTGCATTCTATTAAACAAGAGATGTCGACGTGCATCAATTTAATTGGCGTGCCGGTGCTATTGAGAGGAGTGACTTGCGGGTAGACATTGTCTATAGGTGAAATTATGATATGTATTGGTGTATTAGAGGCAGTAACATGGCTACCTTAAAAAACGATAGTATTGAAGGGTAAGTTACAACTAGATGATTGTGAGGAATGAATAAAAAAATCTAATTTAACGGATTTCTTAATCTTAACGAACATTTACGGATTTGTTTGCTAAATCTCTTCCACCACCTTTTTATACGAGCAATCTTCTGCAATTTTATCATGATGACCGATATAAATATCACTTTTTTGTAAGTATGAATCTAAAATTCCTCAATTTTTATATCGAAACTATCCAGTTATGTATCCAAAATTCTTCTAAAGTCTTGTAAGTGCTCGTTCATTTCCGGATCAAATGGCTTTAAGCTTTGTATTACTTTTCCTTTCTTTAAATAGAAATAAAGGACTTCTTAACTATGTGAGAGATGTATTATTCATAGAAAGATGTCAAAGTGACGTGACATTACATTGAGTGCGGCACATAGTAAACGCCATGTGTGTGGTATTTACGAGAGGTATGAGTATGATGCAACGTATTACCCTCAATTTTTAAGGTTTCGATATCTACTCTAGTTTGTCTCAACACATCTCACTCCGTGAATCTATTCAATTTCTCTTTCTTGTTCTTCTTGTCTTGCTTACCAAACATTCATCACCTGGATCTCAGCTGCCGTTTTATTTTCGTGAAGTTAACAAATCAATGGTTCTGCATGTTTGAATTTGTGGTCATTCTTGTCCAGCTTGTTCATTATTTTTTCTCACGTTCTTTTATTGCTGCATCATATTCTATTTGCATCCATTTTATATCCGTTTCATACGTGCTTTTGAATGAACCAACATTTCATTACAGCATCCGAAATGGCCCTCAGAGTTTTCAGGATGGTGATATTGTGGTCATTCATGTTTCAGTATCTGAAGAAACTACACTTGATCGTCCCTTTTTATCAATGACCCTTTCTGTTGTTATTTTCCCTGAACAGTGTTATTCAAGTTGGTAGACCGTTTCCGATGGATTTGGGCTCTTTTTGGTGAGTCGTCCAAGTTCGTCCCAAAGATGTCCCATTGGCGATAATCTGAAGACATTACTGGCCACGGCAACACTGGAATGCGATTTTCCCCAAAACTCATTAAAATGTGTTTACAACGGGCGTTTTCTGTTAAAAATGTAGTTTAACGATGCCTTCGGAGAAACGGGAGAACTAGTGGAGCCAGAATTTCGTTCCTATACCTTTTTGCATTAAGGTTTCCTTCACTAATTGTCAGATCGGGGCGTTCCTGGTAGGTTATCCATCTCATACCATTAATTTGCCACCCTAAAGCCAATTTGTTTCCTATACACACGCATCAAAAAGCATGCCTTGCACCTGCGGCAGACCATGTCTCTGCCGTCGATAAATGTCAAGTTGAATTTAGATTCAGTGGTAAAAAGGATTTGTTTCCATGTTAGTCTATGTCATCGAATCCGTACCCTCTCCATTTAACTCGCGACATCCTTCGATTCTGCGTAAGGATAGGTCACTTCAACGAACGACGAGCTCTTAGACTGCCTAGATGAAGTCGGTTACAAACTGTTTGCGCATATAGCCTATTTTTGTTTCTTCCATGAGTTTCTCCAAATCGATTACGGAGATGAATAATGCGGATTTGACAATCTTCACATAACCTCGTTTCACGTGAGTTGCAACCTCGGGGACGTTAAAATGTTGTACCAGTATCTCTAAGACGAGTCTTTAGCGCCTTTCAAAGTCATTCTAGAGACATTGAATAGTGCTCGATACATTTAATCAAAATAAAAATTCAGTTCCATCTCTATAAAGGTAAATGGTTGAAAAAAATGCGTATTTGTTTGAAATCGGAAAATGAACTAAAGTTATCTTCGAATTTAAAAAAAAAAACTAAATGATCATGAATAAATTATTCAGGTCATTAGCTTTAATCGTGAAAATATAACAAACTAAAATATTAAATATATTTTACTTAAAAAGCAAAGTAATGTTTCTTTTTTATATATACACATGGAAAAAAGTATTGCAAAATATCGATTTTTAAAACTTGAATAATCAGCCTTTTATTTTGGATGGAATATGATAAAATATTTGTAAAATAATATTGAAACATAGTTTATGAAAACATTGGCATTTTAACGAACAAAAAATGTTTGAAAAATATTTTATTTATCTAACCACAATTCTAAAAACAAAATGAGGTGTTTTTTTGTTCAAAAAACTGCATTTTACCACTTTTACTGTAGTCGAACTTTACAATGTCAGACATTTCAAAATTAATCTTAAGATGATTGTTCACATCATGGTTAATCGTCATACGCCAAGGAAATAGTACTTTGTGCGCAGTCTCCATTTAAACGGTCAACCGCCACTTAACGTCTTACAATTTCTGACATCAATCGACTAATTTGTTGCTTAGGTAGCAGCAACCATTTCTGATGAAGGGCATTGTTTATTTCATAAAGGGGTGTCCTTTTGTGCACTTTATAGTGCCCAATAGTGTCCCAAATATGCTCGATATGGTTCAAATCCGGGCTACGATCTGGCCAAGGAAGATAAACAGAATTCCATTTGAACAATGGATCTTCCTCCACGATGCTTATTTCCAATTTTGGCGAGCTCTGCACTACATTGGATACGGATAACTGTATGTCTGTAAGCAAACGTCCCTGAAATGGTCTTATCGCACAATAACCAGAAGGGATGATTCAATCTCGAACAATTATTGTTAAAAGGCTCCTGTTTGCCCAGTCCTCTCTTTTTATGATTGTATTGTATGCAATGGGTTTCTTTCTGACTAAGCTTCATCATGCTTGATTTTCCCTAGCAGGTGGCATAGGGGGTCTTTTTGATCTCGGATAGTCTTTTATATCGTGTATTGCCTGATTTTTATTATCTAAACGACTAATAGTGGAAAAGTGATGACCGATAATACGTACAGTTGTCACAGCGACATTCCTGCCTCTCTCATGCTGATAATCTGCCATCTTGCTGCGGTTAAGAGTTGTGGAGGACCTATTTCAAGGTGTCAATCACATAACTTTATAAACTTGGTTATTTAAAGTGTTGAAAACAATGAGGACGAAACACATGTTTTGCTGTGTACGGATACAGGAGCTGCATGTGCAGATAAGAACTTATCGAGTCGATAATTATTGATCAAACTCAGGTGATATTTAAATAGTGTTTAACTAGTTCTATTTTAACAAATTATATCAGAAAAAGATAAAGAGTTTTTTTTTTAATTTCAATTCGGTTATATACCAGGTGGCATTCGCACTAAAGTTCTTTCATCTTCTTCCTTTTCTATTCGACATACCCTTGAAAAAGAAAATCAGCCAGTAATCAGCATTTTTAACCAGTATTTACATACTTTTTTACATGTGTATACATCTATTTTTATCAGACAACACCCGCACGTGGACGAGGGTACTTATACCGTCTTTAAGGTTGTGGCGCTTCTATTGTCATTGATAAAGTTAACTGGTCTGTATGTAGTTTTACTATCATACTTTTTTAACAATGCAGTACTCTTTGCTGATTTTGGTTATCTGGTACAAAACCTCTGATATGAAAAAACTGTTGAAAGAATAAAAAGTAGACTGTCTGTTAAGTCTGTAAGTGTTTATAGAACTTTAGGTTATATACCAGCTGGCATTCGCACTAAAGTTCTTTCACCTTCGTCGTTTTCTTTTCGACATACCCTTGAAAAAGAAAATCACCCAGTAATCAGCCTTCTTATTATCAGAAGTTACATAACACATTTTACAAACTCTTCTATCATGTTATTCGGATTAGTGGAAGATATTAGCAAGCAAAATCGAGGGAAATGTGCAAATTATGATACAAGCATGAAAATTACCACAAAGCATCATTATTATATACTCGTTAAGAAATAACTGCTGGTCATTAAAAAAAAAATCAAGATGGCCACGGCTATTTTCTAAAATGGCTGTTTTCTTCAGTTTGGAAAAAACTGATTTTTCTGGAAACCTTTTTTTGAACTTCTTTTACATGTTTTAGTAGAAACCAATTATCAGGTTTGGCGGCTATACCCTCCTTACATCACATATTTATTAAAAATGAATATTTGACATATCCAGTATTTGCACATGCGCGAAAATGTTACAAAATTCTTTCAAAAACATTTGAACTAATTACCATATATTTAGTGTTTTTGGATTTCTAATGATATTATGAATTGGTTTAATAACAATTTTCAAGGTTATGATACACATGTGTTTAACACTTTTGCGCATGTGCAAACTATTCATAGACATGACGAGCGATTTGTAAGCACAACCAGGCAATCCTCAGGTATTCGATGGATAAGGCGAAAATGTGGTGAATCCCGAAGAAACATCAGTTGTAACTGCAGATCAACCACTTTTATAGATGCCTAAGCAAATTCAATGGGAATAGCCTGATTTTTACGGAAAAGATAAGTTTATCGTCATGTTTGGTAGATTGCACATTGAAATGACTTGTTATAAAACTCTAGGTGATGTATTGCGTGATAGCGGATGGAAATGTTGTCTTACTGTAGCCAATATTGCAACACAAGAACGGCAGATTCTTTGTATGTAATTTCAAATGTACCTAGGACTAGACAGGCGCATCAGACAACTGCATGTATTTTGTTTGAACTGCTAATTTCGGATTATGAAAGCTAAACTGAAAAACTATAATTATGGGATGACTCTGTGACGTTCAATGATTTAAAAGACCTGTGTATAGAGTCATCTCGACCACAGTTTCATTCCTGGCGTTCAATTATAAATTAAGAACTTCTTCTGATTTTGGTATTGTGCTCATTTCATGAGTGAGAGTTCGTACTTTACAAACAGTCCATATAAAGCATGATAGCATATTGTTTTAGGTCTTGATCGTGGAAATTATGTTCGATCTTTACCGACCATCACCAAGATATGACTTCACTTCCCGAACATCACCCACAGGTGGCAATGGAATTTGAAAATGATAATTTCACTGTACGTAAGACCGGCAAAGTTCTTTCTAATAAAACAATTGATCAGGCACAAAAACAGAATAATGCAATTGTGAAAGGCGATGTTGGTGCCATAGGATTAACCGAAGATCCAATTTAGACAAATGGATGGTAGCTGGACCAGGGGTCAGTACACTAGAAGATGAATTTGAAAGATCTTATGGTTTGGGTCATTCGATAACAGATGAACGGCCTAATGAAGACTCTGCGAAAACACAAAACGATCTCTTTAAACAGCTTTAAAGACTTTGTAAAGTGATGAACTAGTTTGCAAATTCATTTCTAGAAGAGAAAAAAATTACTCCATTTAGGAAATTGTTGAACATGTATGTAAATAAATACGAACAATTTTGGTCCAAACAATACGAAGATCTTTTGAAGCAAATGAAAATGAAGGAGAACCTGCTTTTTATAACCAAATTAAAAATACCAACTTCTTATTTTGGCCGCAAAATGAAACTGGAAACGTCTTTGTCAAAGACAAAGCTAGAGAACCTTAAAAGTGATTGCGATATCTTTTCTAGACTTTTCATTTCTTGTCACATTAGACAGTTTTACTTGGAATATTTCTTTATCCATAAAAACCAAACTTCTCCTCCGTCTTTACCTCAGGATGTTTCTTGAAATAGTGGTATTAAATTGCTGCAAATGGGTTTAGTTGAAACATTCTGCAAATTCGGGCGCATTGATCGTTGGTTGTGCAGCAATGGTTAATTCTAGGTCACAAAGTTGGGCAAAAATATTTGATGATTATGCAAATGATGTCATACTGCCTTAAATAAAATCTTGCATTGATAAGTATTCAAGAGTAAACATTGTATTTGATGTTTACTTAATGAATAATTTAAAGGCTGTGACAAGACAAAGGCAAGGCTTTTTTGTGTCAGATGGAAACGTGTTGGTTCCGGTAGAACACCAATGGTTTGGAGTAGTTTTCTCTGTGAAGATGACAACGAAACGAAATTGTTCAAGTTTCTTGCTGACAAAATTGCTTCTTAAGAGACTAATAAAAATGTGTATGTTACTCGTGGTGAAAATATTCTTTGCAATTTCAAAAAGGATACTTCCAATCATGAAGAAGCAGATACACGAATGTTTGTCTATGTTCGGCATGATTATTAAAAGTGTTGTAAAATGTAATTTTAGGTAGTACTGACACAGATGTTATAATATCAAGAATAACATCAATCGCAAAACTAGGTAGAACACTTTGTGGAAATGTTATGGAAGGAATAAAGACTTTTGATGGTTTCCTGTACGTGACATATCAAATGCCTTTGGTCCTTGTGTAGCTGCCCTTGTAATCATGAAGAAGCAGATACACGAATGTTTGTCTATGTTCGGCATGATTATGAAAAGTGTTGTAAAATGTAATTTTAGGTAGTACTGACACAGATGTAATAGTATCAAGAATAACATCAATCGCAAAACTAGGTAGAACACATTTTGGATATGTTATGGAAGGAATAAAGACTTTTGATGGTTTCCTGTACGTGACATATCAAATGCCTTTGGTCCTTGTGTAGCTGCTCTTCCTTTCGTCCATGCATTGAGTGGATGTGACACTTTGTCGAATTGTCGTAGGGAAGGGAAGAGGTCAGCTTGGCTAACAATGAAAGCTTTTTCAGATGTAAAGGACGTTTTTGTTGGCTTAAGTATGAAGCGAGGCACGATGTGAATTGTTTGCAAGGAAGCAGCGGCATTGTGATGCAATTCCGACTACAAGAGGTTCTTTTCTAGAGCACATCAACAGAGAAGTAAATCAAGGAGGAGTTGTTTGGGCTCAGCCTGATTCATGTATTTGACAGGTACATGTACCAAGTCATGAACACTGGGGTTTGATGAAAGAAAGAATCAATTAAAGTTGGAAACCGAAATGGACTTCTGTGACTGACGTTGCATCATCGTGTCAGGAATTTTTGAATTGCGGAGGCAAAAATCCACTGTGTTGGTAACTGTAAATGCTACCGTTCTGGCCTTCATTGTACGGGTTGTTTAGGCAACTGTCAGATAATTATAAGATAAGCAAACTGTCTGTCAAACCAAACTTGGCATTTAAACTTAACAAAGAGTGTTATCACTTGTTAACTTGTTGGAATTTATAAAAATATTTTTTACAAATTTGACTCAATTTTGGAACCGGAAATCACTATTTTTCTTCATTTATGTGTTGTTTTGTCGTACTTAGGAACTGTTTTTAACGTTTTATCATAGCTTACATTGGATTATACCTATAACACATCTTTCAAGGATGTACATCCCTTGTGAAGTTGCTTGAAAGTATAAAATTTGAAATTTTTGACTTTTTTGCCGGCATTTTGAAACCGGAAGTCACCTTTAGTTTCATTAATGTATTGTCTAGTCGTAATTAAGGAACTGTCATTTACTTTTTATCAATTCTAACATTGGATTTTACATATAACACACCTTTTAAAGGATTAACGAATAATTGCCAATGTGTAATGACGCCATTTCAAAATGTGTGGTTGCCATCTTGAAAAATTGATTTTTTTTTCTGGCCAGCAGAGGATTTTTTATCAGTATCATTTGGTCAACCTTTATACCAAATTTCATGCTTGTATCACGATTTGCACAATTATGTCCATAATATCTCCCACTAGATGGGGAAATTATGACTTTATATGACAAGATTTTGAAAATTAGTTTTTAATGACTCTGATATGTTGTTTTTTTTTTGGTTTTCGCGTTCTTGTCTGACAGTTGAGTTTTTCATTAATTTTTTTTAGTTCCTTTCGACAAAATTGAACATAATACCTTTTGAAGTCTTACGCAAACGATGCGCCTGTGTTCTCTTCACAGGACATTCACTGATATATGGTAGACGAAACGCGCGTCTGGCGTAAATATAAAAGTAAAAATACTGGTATCTATGATAAGTCAAAACTTAAAAGTTAATGCAACCACTGAGTCGATGCCACTGCTGGTAGAGATTTGTTTCCCCGAGGGTATCACCATCCCAGTAGTCGGCACTTGTGTTGACTTGAATTATCATTAATATAATCTTATAAATTAACACCGCTTTGAATTTTTGAAAAAAACTAAGGTTTTTCTACACCAGGAATAAACTGTCTTACCTGTATTTAACAAAACTGCTAGGAATGTTTGGTTCTCAATGATCTTCAACTTCGTCCTTTATTTAAGCCTTTCAACCATTATTTTGATTCGAGCGTCACTAATGAGTCTTTTGTAGACGAAACACGCGTCTGGTATTTATGATGAGTTTTTTTTTTGTTATGCCGCTGCTGGCTGACCCCCCTAATTTTTGACATTTTTTTCAAATTTGAGGTCTAGTTTCTGATTTTTGAACATAGTGCCCTTTGATACCTAGCGCAAAAGAAGCGCCTGTTTCTCCTCTACAAGACCTATATAGTCATACCCGTGACACCCCTCATTATTTTTCTCTAGAAGTCCTAGAATAGGCCGACCCCCCTAATTTTTTGACATTTTTTTCAAATTTTGAGCTCTAGTTTCAGATTTTTTAACATAGCGCCCTTCGATACCTAGCGCAAAAGAAGCGCCTGTTTCTCGTCTACAAGACCTATATGGTCATTTCCCGTGAAACCCCTCATTATTTTTCTCTAGAAGCCCTTGAATAGGCCACTCCCCCCTAATTTTTTGACATTTTTTTCAGATTTTGAGCTCTAGTTTCTGATTATTGAACATAGCGCCCTTCGATACCTAGCGCAAAAGAAGCGCCATTTTCTCGTCTACAAGACCTATATGGTCATTCCCCGTGAAACCCCTCATTATTTTTCTCTAGAAGTCCTGGAATAGGCCGACCCCCCTAATTTTTTGACATTTTTTTAAATTTTGAGCTCTAGTTTCAGATTTTTGAACATAGCACCCTTCGATACCTAGCGCAAAAGAAGCGTCTGTTTCTCTTCTACAAGACCTATATAGTCATTCTTCGTGACACCCCTCATTATTTTTCTCTACAAGCCCTGGAATAGGCCGACCCCCCCTAATTTTTTGACATTTTTTTCAGATTTTGAGCTCTAGTTTTAGATTTTTGAACATAGCGCCCTTCGATACCTAGCGCAAAAGAAGCGCCAGTTTCTCTTATACAAGACCTATATAGTCATATTCCGTGACACCCCCCATTATTTTTCTCTAGGACTCCTGGAATAGGCCGACCCTACCCCCATTTTTTGGACAAAATTTTCGAATTTTGAGCTCTAGTTTCAGATTTTTTAACATAGCGCCCTTCGATACCTAGCACAAAAGAAGCGCCTGTTTCTCTTCTACAAGACATATATAGTCATATGCCGTGACATTCCCTATTATTTTTCTCTAGAACTTCTGGAATAGGCCGACCCTACCCCCATTTTTTTGACATTTTTTTCGAATTTCGAAGCTCTAGTTTCAGATTTTTGAACAAAGCGCCCTTCGATACCTAGCACAAAAGAAGCACCTGTTTCTCTTCTACAAGACCTATATAGTCATATCCCGTGACACCCCGCCTCCCCTTATTTTTCTCTAGAACTTCTGGAAAAGGCCGACCCTACCCCCATTTGTTTGACAAATTTTTCGAATTTTGAGCTCTAGTTTCAGATTTTTGAACATAGCGCCCTTCGATGCCTAGCGCAAAAGAAGCGCCTGTTTCTCTTCTACAAGACCTATATAGTCATATGCCGTGACACCCCCATTATTTTTCTCTAGAACTTCTGGAATCGGCCGACCCTACCCCCATTTTTTTGACAAATTTTTCGAATTTTGAGCTCTAGTTTCAGATTTTTTAACATAGCGCCCTTCGATACCTAACGCAAAAGAAGCGCCTGTTTTTCCTCTACAAGACCTATATAGTCATTTCCCGTGACACCCCTCATTATTTTTCTCTAGAAGCCCTGGAATAGGCCAACCCCTCTAATTTTGAATTTTTTTTCAAATTTTGAGCTCTAGTTTCAGATTTTTGAACATACCGCCCTTCGATACCTAGCGCAAAAGAAGCGCCTGTTTTTCCTCTACAAGACCTATATAGTCCTTTCCCGTGACACCCCTCATGATTTTTTCTCTAGAAGCCCTGGAATAGGCCGACCCCCCTAATTTTTTGACATTTTTTTCAAATTTTGAGCTCTAGATTAAACAATGACATAAAGGTGCTATATTTTACAGGGTAGGACTACTTTTACGTTCTAAATTGAAGTGGGTGCATTGGTGGCCCTACACCTACAAATAATCCGTTGATAAATGCAGAGTTATTGTGGTACTGAATATTACCCTAAAAAGTTATGCGACTTGTTAAATCAATGGATTGGATAAAAACCATTTCAAAATTGAGTTAAAATTGCTATATTTTAACTGATTTTCTGCCTTTTTGAATATTTTTTTATTTAACCGCCGTTGTTGTCTTATTCTGTTTTTTTGTTTCTCGATATATCGCCTTATTGGACGCTGGCTTATTGTTCGCTAGCTATTGTTCGCTAGCTTCTGCCTGGTCATAACAAAACATGAAATAATAACAGACGATTGCAACTGAAATACGCATATTTAATTTTCAGGCATGCACATTTGTTTTTTATCCTGATACTAGTACGAGAAAAGTCGACCTTGCCTGATGACGTCGCATATAAAGAGCACAATTTTCTGAAAAATCTTTGAAAAAGAACGATAAAAAGCATTAGAGAAACAGATTCCGACACTATAACTCGTGTATTACGATATTTCTCCACTCTCGACAGTTAAATTTTATTATTTAAAGGGCTCGGCAAGCCTCGCGCTTTAAATAATAAAATTTGACGTCACAATAGGAAAATTGAGAAGAAAACAAAACACTTTGACGTCATAATCAAATTTCGACTAATCGTTTGCCGAGATCAGATTTTTCACTAGTGAGGAGAAATATTTTTCCCACACCGGTCAGGAAATGTGAAAATAGCACAAAAATTAGAGAAATGTATAATCCATACGCGTATTGATTTAGTAAACTTACTGCTTAGATTCCGAGAGTTAATAATACAATTGATTTCATTTCGTTTGTCATAGACTATCTAAATATGCGGCTGAGGTATTTGTATACGTGGGGTATGTTATCTCTAGTGTAAGACTATAACTTGGACCCAATCAGAAATGTTGGAATAGTAAATAGATTTATACAGGAATGACAGATAAAAGGAATTAAGCTCATTTGAAATTTCTCTTACAAAAACAAAAAAAACGTTAACATCAAGATATTTCCAGGAGAAAATCACCTGACCACCCCTCCCGCTTCCTTATCCAATGATATATCTAGCATTGGGAATAAAAAGGTATTTATTTTTCAATAATACAACTCTTGGAGATCTAATTATATTGGATGCTTAATTAAAATTGCCTCTTAAATAAACAAATGTTTAGGAATTTGACTATTTGTATACATGAATATTATGTATGTCACACAAAAAAGAACGCATACATTCTTGACATTCTGCTGTTGTTTTTTCTATGGTCTGGTTGTTGTCTCTTTGACACATTCCCCATTTCCATTCTCATTTTTAAGTGTGAGTAAGTGCACCAGTTACAAGTATATCAATGGGTAAGAGAAATGTTGTTTTCTAATGTTTAAGTTGGTCACGCCTTGTCATTCACGATCAAAATAGTGCGTTGCCTTATGTTTCGCAAAAATTATGTAAAAAAATTAAAAATATAGTCATGTATATCTTGATATATATTAGAATGTGACATTATACTTTATAGATAGATACAGAACGTGATTTGTCCCCCTCTGATTCTCATTGAATATTGTGTCGCCTTTTGTTTTTTCTTCAAATACATTGTAAAATATCAGAAAAAAATCAAATCAAAATACTTAATATGCTTGAAAATTGAATATACAGGGAAATATGACACAACAAATTAAAGTCGAATATCCGTTTTGCAAAGGTTTCTTCCGTGTAAAAATAAAATAAAAACATAATGAAATTTGTACTGTTGATTCCATTGTGAATTATTTTAAAATCATCATATGTTTCCGTCTGTGATAGTTCAACATGTTCAAGGTATTAAAGTGGAAAAACCTATAATTCATTTTCAAATATAGTTGCAGGCAACTAAGTTACCGGTAACTCTGATGGAAATACATTAAAAAAAAATTAGATCGAATACATAAATATGTCAAAATTTAATTGATCTCATTGTATATAGAGAAACATCGAATAGAACTGTTCTAGTTGTATAACTGACCAAAGATCAAAGATTTTTTCAGTTTTAAAGAACTGTCTTAATTTGTTCTATGATAGAACTGTTAAGATTAGTTCTAGGAAGAACTGTCTAAATCAGTTCTAGGTGGAATTGACCAAATCAGTTCTAGGTTAGAACTGTTCTAGCTAGAACTGACTAAAAGGTGTCAGGATGACAGTTCTTCATACTATTATAGAACAGTTCTCCTGGCAGATTCTGACATATTTGTCGAGAGGTTAGAAGTTATCTCTATGTTATAGATGTCTTCCTGCACTCAAAAAGAGCGTTGCATTCCAAAATAAAATGTGCAATGGCTTTGTCTTTGTCTTCATATTGACTAAGTGGGCAGAAAACGCTGACTTTACGTTAAATATATTTACACATACATGTATGTAGATCTATCTGTAATTAAATAAGCTTTTATACCACCACAGCGGACATCCTCAATGTTGCTTTCAATTATTTAGTTTTATATATAATGTTATTCTAGTATCACCTAAGTTGGAAAAAGGTACGCAGAAAAACATACTAATTAACATTACATTGTAATGTACATTTGTTGAAGAAGCATTAAATATGGGTGTTTTTTTTTACAACGGTATGATCAGTATATCTGACAGGTTAAAATCAGAGAGAATCCAGTTTTTCATTTATAATTCTAATAAATTGGCACAATTTTCGATATTTAGATTTCTGTTTTTGGTTTATTATAGCAGTACATTTTACAACATTACAGTTCGTTAGGTATTTCTTGTCAATAAGTAGTGTTTTATCTGTCAGGAGACTGCTGCATTCCATTACATAGTGGTATTCGTCACCTATAGCAACTCTGCACAACAGACACTTTCTCTGTTCTCGGGGAATGTTTTTCCATCTACCATTTTTGATAGGCAGTTAATGGTTCATTAAACCGCGACATTGTTATTACATCTTTAACATCAAGTACGTTAAGGTAGTGTTCGAAATTGTGTGATGTCTTGTATATGCGATAATTCAGGGCTTTAAGCGAATCGTTTACCTTTCCTGACCATGACTGTGTAAACTGAACTTCTAGTCTTTGTTTAATTATCGATTTAAGGTTAGGTGATGTGTTTTGGAATGACCATGAGTAAGGGAATGACCATGAGTAAGAGAATCAACAATTTTCTAGAATACTTTTCATCTTGTCTAACGATCGCGATCGAAATGTTGTTTCGTGTGCCAACTTGAAAAGGTATCTAAACATATACAGCAGCGAGCCTACTTTCTTTACCGGTAATTAACTTTGTCCAATAAGATACCATTCTAGTTTTAATATCCATTTCTAGGGGATACCGACCCAGTTTTTCATAAATGAAATCGTTTTGAGTAGATGGCTTAAGATATAAAAGTAGCTTTAAATTTTTAGTTTGAACTCTTTCTAATATATCCACAGGCACTCGTCTCTGAATTTGTTTTCCCTTTATACCTTTATATAACACAAGGTACTTAACTCGCGATTTAAAAACATGTTAGGCGGTGATGAAATTCCATTTACGCCGATTTCTCGACTGTCAACCCTACTAAAACTTGTTATGTCGTAAATCTCAATTGATTTATCTTAACAATGGTGTATTACATGCCTACGTTTGTTGTCAGAATCATCCGTAGCAATCGTATCCAAGTATGTCAATCGTAATTATTTCGTCTTCCGACGATGGATTGGCAATAAACGCGTCACGTCTCTTATATATCTCGGTTTCTGATTGGTCAATTTTATGGGAAAGTCTAAATGATTCTCGGAGTTATCTGATCTTGTTTCATGTCATACGTAAAGTCAAGAGAGATTATGAATGACATTGACGTCATGGGAAAATTTGTTCCTTATTAGACATACCACAAATAACACTTGTTAGATTTTTTTCACGGTATCTTAGTTTAAACAATATTTATTAATAAACAATTTCAAGACAAATATTACAATGTTACATAAAGTACAAATATGGGATTCGGAAACAAGTTTGGAAAAACTTTTATAAATCCGTCTCCCTAAAAAAACAAAAAACATCTATTAAACATACAATATTACGTGCCAACAGTATATTCATTTTATGGTAGCATATGATACATTGAATAAATAAACACACACACACAAAAAATAAAAAAATACAACAAATAAAATAAAGGAAAAAAATAAAAAGTGAGAAAAAAAAAGAAAAAAATAAAAAAACAAGAAACAGTCAACTCTTATTTACTTTTCTAGACAGTCACTGGAACCAACACACACGTCCGACCACAATCAACTACACCGGGTCATCCACTCGATTTTACATCATATTTAAAAAAAAAAAGTCTAAATATATAATATATATATACATATACTAGATTAACTTTCAAAACGTTTTGTTTTATTAATGTATTCAGAAACTTTATGAAATATTTGCATATTGTCCTCGTCAGCTTTTAGACTATCCCCATATAAAATAATCTTAAGATTAGAACAAGAGATCGTCCCGATAGTATCCCTTCGAATTTTATTATATTTTGGACATTTGAAGAAATAATGAGAGGTAGTTTCTACTCGACCACAGGAACACAGTGAGTTCTCGATTAGATTTTTTTTAAATAGATGGTCCCTTAGAACACTACTCTGGAGCCTTATTCTTGCTAAGCATATCTGTTCTATTCTACAGCCGTAGTGAAAATATAATGGTATTTTATTAATATTTTGAGAAAGATAAGTTTTGAAACCCGATTTTGATTGGTTTAGACGAATGTCGTCAGGAATATTGTTCCAAAGGTTTACTACGACTGGTAGAAATTACTTTTGATAATAGCTTGTTCTGCATAATACAGTTTGTAAATTTGAAGACCCCCTAGTCCTGTGGTCGTGTAGATCTAGTCTCTGATTTGGAACTAAAACAGAAAGATAATCAGGACAATCTCCGTGAAACATTTGATGAAATTTTAATAACTTGTGTTTATCACGCCGAGACTGGAGAGTTTCCCAACCGGTTTCATCGTACAGCAACTGTCTCGATGTTACCTTAGTACCACCTGTAACGATTCTTGCTGCTTCTAGTTGTAAGTTTTCCAGAGATGTTTTTAAATAATTAGGTATGTTATCCCAGACAATGTCCCCATATTCTAAGACTGGGCGTATGAAAGATAAATAAATAGTTTCTAAATGTTTCCTTTTAAGTTTAAACTTTAACTTTCGAAATAATGCTAATCTAGGAATAGCCTTATCAATAATCATTTTTACATGATTGTTCCAGCTTCCATCTTCATTTATAATTACCCCTAAATGCTTGTGCGACTCAACTTCTTTTATGATATTATTATTCATATACACTGGCGGGTGGACGTGGTGGGGTTTATGATGCCTTTTTAAAATGGTCATTATTTCTGTTTTGTTAGGGTTGAAATTAACAAGCCATTGCTTAGACCAATTATGTATTTTCTCAATATCTTTATTTAGCTTTTCTGCCGCTTCATATTCGTTATCAACCACTATATAAATTGAGGTGTCATCAGCAAAAAGTTTTATATCACATTCGATGTCATTGACTATGTCATTTATATAAATGAGAAATAAAATAGGACCCAAGATAGACCCTTGGGGTACCCCAGCTGAGACATGTTCGTTATTGGACGTTTCTCCACCAATGAAAACCTGTTGCCTTCTTGAGTTTAAATAGCTTTCAAACCAAAGTAACAAGTTACCATTAATTCCTATTTTTCTAAGCTTATATAGTAAGCCTTTATGCCAAACTCGGTCGAAAGCTCGACTAATGTCGCAGAAAATTACCCTGACCTCTTTCCCTTCATCTAATGCTTTACCAAAATCGTTAATAATACATAGTAGTTGGTTTACTGTCGAATCACCAGGGATGAAACCAGACTGGAATTTTGTTAATAAAGAATGTGTAATAATAAAGTTAAAAAGGTATTTAAAAATGCATCTCTCCATTGTCTTAGCAATGTTAGACAGCAAAGATATAGGTCTATAATTAAGTAAAAATTCTGGGCCACCTTTGTTTTTATAAACAGGTATAACATTTGCTAGTTTCCACACATCTGGAAACCTCCCTGTTAAGAGGGATAGATTAAAAAGTTTTGTAAATGGATACTTCAAGACAGTTGCTGCCGCCCTCAGGAGTCTTGGACTGATTAAATCAGGCCCTGTAGCTTTTGAAATATCAAGATTCAAAAGTACATCTTCAACATCCTGCTCACTAATAACCAGTTCCTCTAGTTTATTAATTTCATCATTTTCTAATATTGGTAATACATTATGTGAATCGTCAACAGAAGACTGAGCGCAGAAATAATCGTTAAAATATGTAGCCTTGTCGTAATCACTTTCTATATATTGGTTATTGAAAATTAAAGTTGGATATGCTGATTTTTTGTTTGGTAGTCCGATCAAATTTTTTATGGTTTTCCACCATAGTTTAGTGCTTAATGTGTGAATACTATCAACTTTACTTATTTGCTTTTCTAAGAATTTTTTTTTACTTGATCGAACATAGTTTATGCATTTATTTCTTATACGTCGAAAATTTGACCAATCAATTTCATCGTTTGTTATTTTTGCCTTTTTATTTAATCTTTTACGCTTCCGAATCATTTTTCTTATATTCGAATTCATCCAAGGTGGATCATTTTTCCTAACCTGAACCATTTTATTCGGGATTGATTTTGCTGCCGCTTCGAGAATTTTTTCCGTATTATTTACTGCCGCGGTATTAATGTTGTGATTATCAATTAGAGAATCCCAGTTAATTTTAAGGAGTTCGTTTTTAAACAAGTCATAATCGCCTAAGTGGTATTGCCAAATTTGTCTTTTAAAGGATTTGGTTAATCGTTTTTCGATATTTATTACTGCACTTATAGGGCAATGATAACGTACAGAATTTTCGAGGATGTTTTCACCAACTTCTGAGTACAGTATTACATCCGGATCATTTACCATAATGAGATCAAGTAGCGACACTGACTTTTCGCAAAAATATGTAGCATCAGTAATTATTTGATATAAGCTATTTTGGTTGCAAATTTCTCTAAGATTTTGTTTGCTATGATTAAGTTGGTCATCATTAAAATCACCGCAAATTATAATTATATCTGCATTCGAATTTATGGCAAGATCTATTGAATAGTTTATTTTTTCCCACGTTTGGTTATCTGAATCTGGCGGTCTATAAAAATTCCCAAATAATATATTTGTTCCTTTAACATGTATTTTGACCCAAACACATTCCAATCCGTTTATTTTAAATTCAGGTTTTTCTTCACTAAAAATATTTTCTTTAACATAAATAGCCACACCCCTCCTGCTTTATGATTTCTATCATTTCTGTATGGTTTTTTAAAAGATTCCAATTTGATATTGCTGTCATCAGTGTGTGTATTAAACCAGGTTTCGGTAAATAACAAAATATCTCTGTCGCTAAGCTCAGCTTCAATTAAGTCTCGTTTCGCTAGGAAACTTTGTGTATTTAAACATGTAAAAGTTAGAAACTGACTACCAGTGAGCCAGGAGTCGGAATGTGTTGAAAAGATACTTGGACTACTTGTAGAATTAGAGATTGGACCGGGATTTTTTTCTATATCACCAGCTCTATACATGAGATAAAACAACCATAAACACGTGGCAATAATTAAGATGGTCAGTAAAATCACCAACGACGACAATACACTCAAATTCATATTCTGAAAATCATGTTTATGTTTTTGTTTTGAGTAATAGTTTAATCTAACATTAAGTAAAGCATAAAATAACATTGTTATTTCAATGTTACATATTATTCGACATAGGACATATAAATGTACACCAAAAGATTTGTACTTTGTTATGATCAGTAATAACACAAGTTGATCTATAGTTAGGCGTAGATGCTTAGGCAATCGAGTAGACCGCGAGTAATGTACACCAAAAGATTTGTACTTTGTTATGATCAGTAATAACACAAGTTGATCTATAGTTAGGCGTAGATGCTTAGGTAATCGAGTAGACCGCGAGTAATTTGACCCAACGCGTGCCCTATATGTAATTAGGTCAACGTTTGACATAACGGTATTATTATAGTAGATACTTTGTGTAATATAGGACACGCGTGGGGGCTTAGTGTGCTCATAGTATAATAATGGTTATAATCGGATCGTGTGTTGGAGGCAACAGTGACTGACGACAGCTGATAGGAATAGTAGGACGTGGATGACTGATAAAAAAAAGTAAGTAGGAAAAAGTAAAATGTATACAAAGTGAAAAGGGAGTGGAACATGTAACAGAAAAAAAAACAGGATTTTACCACAACAGTGCCAAAAATAGTTGTACTGTTAAAAGAAAATAAATAGACGTATTAACTCTGTTTGGACATCAAGATTCGTATATCAAGAAGATATATTAGAATAACATTTTTGTTTGTTTTTGGTGCTTTAATTGACTACTAATAAGCAATGAATAAAGGCTTTTTGAGTGAATTTGATCTTTTTAACTAATTCAACAAAACAAAAAAAAACACAAACAATGCAAGAAAATAAAACAAACACACAAAAAAAACACAAAAAAAACCACCAACAACTGAAAACCCATCAGCATAACCAGAGGAAAAAAACAAGGGGGGGGGGGGAGAATTAAGTAAAAATCCAAAGGGAAACGGGAATACAACTTATTTCGATATAAGGGGTAGAATACAATGACACTTTGAATTACATGTAGTAGAACATAACTATTTTTGGCAATTTTTTTTTACATGTATCAAAGTAACAATATGTATACATTTTCATAAGTACTAATAGTCAAATGAGTACAGGTGTACGCTTGATTAATCTAAAATTTTTGCTGTATAGGAAAATTGTAAATGTGATATTTTTACATCGTTTTTAATTGGTTGATAATTTATTAGTACCAAGAGCACTCGTATAAAGTTGAACAGGAACGTCACTAGCTTGTTGTTCGCTGACCCTGTCATGACCATTTGACGCGTACTGCATTTCTGTTTCTTGGTTGTCTTCAATCTCGTTTATTTCAGTAAAGTTATCGGATTGGAAAACATAGTCATTCAGATCATACATACGTGTGACGGCGTGTTTTTTGTTGTCGTTCCCAATAATCATGATCTTTCCATCAACCACCCATGTTGCCTTAAGTCTATGGTTGCGCACATACGCTCTAGCTTTGAATGCTATTTCATCTCGCGTCTTTGTTAAGGTTCATCATAACCTTTTGGCTAAAATGGCCGTATTTACACCCCAAATTTTACTCTGAGTACAGCCTAACCAATACACCTGCAGCAGTTTTAAGGGATGGCAGGAACTAGATATATAAATTTTAAATGCATTTTATGTTTCAGAAAATTATAACTTTTCTAGATTTTGCTATCCATTTATTTTCGTTCCTGCAGAAGGTGCAAAAATTAACTAAGTAGTGAACACGATTGAGAAGCTCCCCTCGTATAATCAATGTTGTGAGTAGTATTGATTTAAATTGACAATAGATGGACAATAAGACACCTGTAAACAATAGGTGATTTAACAGGTTTAAACTGTGTAACTGAGTGGACCGTATCAAATGAAACTCTGGTGTTTGTTTATTTTGCTATCTTCTGCAGACTGGAAAAAAATGCACATCAAAATGCAGGCAAGTTTTTAATTTTCTGAAACGTAGACTTCATATAACTTTTATATATCTAGTTCCTGCCATGCCTTAAAACTTTCCTGGATGTACCAGTTTGTCTGTACTCATAGTAATTTTTGAGGTGTAAACACGGCCATATATTTTTCAATTCCTTATGATGAACCTTAAGTCTTGGTTTATACAAATATCATGAAGACCTGGTATTTCTCTAAGTTTCTTGGCCGATTTTAAAATTTCGACTTTTAAATCATGCTTTGGGAACCTTGCAATGATTTGGCGAGTTTTATTTTCCTTGAATTTTCCTGTACGATGGCTTACGCTAATGTCATCAACTTTTATGTTCACTCCTATCCTTTTTACTATGTCAATCACCTTTTCAGTAGTATTTTCACCTCTTGAAAAAGGCACACCACTTAGACGGAGTAGACCTTTTCTACTGTGCTGTTCGAGATCGTCAACTTTTTCTTGTAGTTTAGTGTTTTTTACATGCAGCTCATTTAGTTGGTTTGTTTTTATTTAAAGGGTTGATTCCATTTTGCATTGTTTTTCTTCTATGTCGTTTATCCTGTCAATTAAGGTTCATCATAAGGAATTGAAAAATATGGCCGTGTTTACACCTCAAAAATTACTATGAGTACAGACAAACTGGTACATCCAGGAAAGTTTTAAGGCATGGCAGGAACTAGATATATAAAAGTTATATGAAGTCTACGTTTCAGAAAATTAAAAACTTGCCTGCATTTTGATGTGCATTTTTTTCCAGTCTGCAGAAGATAGCAAAATAAACAAACACCAGAGTTTCATTTGATACGGTCCACTCAGTTACACAGTTTAAACCTGTTAAATCACCTATTGTTTACAGGTGTCTTATTGTCCATCTATTGTCAATTTAAATCAATACTACTCACAACATTGATTATACGAGGGGAGCTTCTCAATCGTTTTCACTACTTAGTTAATTTTTGCACCTTCTGCAGGAACGAAAATAAATGGATAGCAAAATCTAGAAAAGTTATAATCTTCTGAAACATAAAATGCATTTAAAATTTATATATCTAGTTCCTGCCATCCCTTAAAACTGCTGCAGGTGTATTGGTTAGGCTGTACTCAGAGTAAAATTTGGGGTGTAAATACGGCCATTTTAGCCAAAAGGTTATGATGAACCTTAAGTGTTTTTGTTTTTCGTTTGCAACCCTCTCGACGGTCTTGTCAATATCGTCTTTCAGTAGCTGTTTCACAGTTTCGGCTATCCTAACTATATCAATTTTAGTCAAAGATACTTTAGGAAGCAAGTCTGATGGATTACTCATTTCGACTTTTCCTCTAGAATTACAATCTGATTGTTCTGACTCGCTGACTGTGTCCGACTCGGAACTTATTTCACTATTTGTACGTTGTCTCTTGTCCTCAACTTGCGACGACGTTGATGGCCTTGAAGATTTTCGGCGTCGACGTTTTTTAATGTTGAATGGGGTTGTAGAGTATGTTTCGTCGGAGTCGCCTCCCTTCATCTACTTAGTTATGAAACAATCACTATATATATAAATATATATATAAATGTACAATATAAATATTTTGGTTTTCAGTTTGTAGTTAGTAAGTTAGAGACCAGTTGTTAGACGTACTTGCATCACCAAAGTCTTCAAAGCCAAATTCAAAATGTTAGATACAAGTTCGTCCACGTATTAATGGCTGTCGTTGTTTTGATGTGGTCTCGTAGAAAAATTATCCATAAGTAGGTTCATTTAGACACAAAATTCATAGTTCGTGCACTAAAGTGTTTTCCTAGAGTTTAACTAATACACTGCTGTGGTAAAATGTGTTTGAAGTTGTGTTTTTTACATTTTATCGGGATTTTTTACCAAGAGTCATTTACCATACCTGTTGGCACTAGGGTGCACTCGACTTCTTTGCGGTATCTTATACAACTTTCTAACTGGATGATAAGTTCTATTCATACGAAAACTAACAGTTTTTTCTAAAACAATTTTCATAATTAAACATTTACTGCGAGACGTGTATAATACCAATTCTGACTGTGTAGGTACACGAAATAATTACGATTGACATACTTGGGTAGGATTGCTACGGATGATTCCGACAACAAAAGTAGGCGTGGTATACACCAGCGTGAAGCTAAATCAATTGAGATTTACGACATAACAAGTTTCCGAGTAGGGTTGACAGCCGAGAAATCGGCATATAACGGAATTTCGTCACCGCCTGACAATTTTTTAAATCGCAAGTTAAGTACCTTGTTTTATATAAAGGTAAATGTATATAGGACTCTTTTTTTCTGAGACGAGTGCCTGTAAGTATATCTATGTTTTCGTAACCCCATATTTCGCATTCATATAGCAGAATAGGTTTTACCAGTAAAACAAATAAATCTACGTGGCATATAAGGTAGATAGGGTGCCTTCCTCCATCTTGGATTTGGAAATACCAGAAAACAAGGTCTAGATCTTTAATAGAATGTGAATTTTTAGAGTAGTAGGTAATTCATGTGTAAGAACTTTCACTTCACTATAGAAAATGACATGCTATATAATATTTATGGTTGTATTTTACAAAAAACAGAAAACTTATGTTTGATTATTTTTTTCCAACTTTGCCAAATAAGGGGAGGCAACTCAAATGCAAGGGCAGATAATTTAGATTAAGATACTTTTACAATAGAATGTGTTAGGAATTTACCTATTTTATATTGTAGCAAGAAAACGGGTCCGGTGACCCCATTTTTTTCTTTTTCTTAACTGAAAGCATACTATTAAAGCTATCTTCTCAAATGTTTTCTCAAAATTCTATGATGTAGTTTAAGCTTTTGTGCAGAAAATTGGGTTTTCCATGCATAATCTATACAAAATCTGTCAATTTTGAACACCGTGTAGCGTGAAAATAAGCCCGGTGACCCATTCTTTTTTTTAAAAAGGCATGACATAAACTTCATTTTGGCAAATTATTAAAAAACTCTATGGATAAAAATTTAGACACCCCATTTACCTTAATTGATAAATTGTGAATTCTTCCCTTCCTTAAAACTTCGTACATTGCACTTATTGCTTTGTCCTTTAGATGTTGTTTGCATTGTTTAAAGCTGCTTGTTTTACTGAAAATAATTCCTAAGGAGTTAAATTCTTTTTACAGTTTCAATATGATGATTGTTGAATCGAAAAAGTGGAGGGTTTGTCGTTCTTCCTTTTGAAAAAAATAAGATCTTAGTTTTTGCAACGTTTACTAGCATCTTCCAGGTTTCGCAATACTTTTAAAATTTGTCACGTGGATGTTGCAGTTGGTCAGGTGATTCTGCCATGATAACAGTGTCATCTGCGTATATATAGAGAATTATGAATAATTTCATTAAAGTTCCAAGTTTTTCTTCTATATCTTAACTTATTGTGTTCATACCTAAAATATTTTCCGAGATGATGGTGTCTTAGAAAATAAAAACGGTGACAGATTTTCTCCTTATGTCTGGCACCGATTTCACCAGCGAACGGTACACAAATTTGACCATTATAGCTGAAGCTGGATTTACTATTCTGGTACATGCTAAAAAAAAGTATTAAACATGTTCCCCTTTATATTGTTGTTCAACATTTTTAACCATAAGAAATCAAAGGCCTTTTCAAAGGACCACAGCTTGTGATCAGTTCTAATTTTTAAACTTGACAGATCGCAGTATGACAGGGTAAATTTATTTTTATAGTCTAATAATGATTTTTGTGTTCAAATTTTCAATCGTTAATTCAATTTTTTTTTTTTTTAAAACACGGCATTTTCTTTTTCTTTTCCCCCCATTTCTTCAATGCTACGAATTTCATTTTCTATTGTCATTAATAATTTAATGTATCTGCTCAGACACCTCAGGGGCGGATCCAGACATTATAAAAAAGGGGGTTCCTAGTCCAGTACAAAAGGGAAAAGGGGGGTCCAACTACATGTCCCCATTCAAATGCATAGATCGTCCAAAAAAAAGGGAGGGTTATACAATGAAGTATTAACAATCTCTTGAAAGAACAAATTTCTATTTAGTTATGCATCTAATTAACATCTCAAGCAGGTCAATATCTATTATATAACTTGGGACATACTAATTGATATACATTCAGATTGAATAGGGGAGTTTGGTTGACCCCGTCTCCCTCTATCTGAGACTACTATCTCATTGATGAGCTTTATGTTTCATGTACAAATGTATTGTGCTTGTCATGTATGTATGTCGGATAAAAGCTCTACAGAGCTTATATGTTGTATTGTTATATGTATAACCATGATAACCGACAATAAATAAATAGCCCCTAACAAGTAAGAATTAGGTTACTTCTTTTTGTTTTGACATCTTGCAAGGGTTTTTAATAAATAAGTCAGCTATACCGTGTGATGCATTTTCAGATTCATCACTCCACAACTTCCTGTTTCCCGAACACTTGTATGAATTTACACATGATAGCCAAGTTGAAAGTTGAAAACTAACAACCTAATTTATGTACAAAAAAAATTAAAAACAGATATGTTTCACATAAACAAACGACAATCACTGAATTATAGGATCCTGACTTGGAACAGCCACATCAATAACAAAATGGCAGGGTATAAGGAACTTTGAAAATGTTTAGTGTGTGTGCTTTGGTCTTTTTTATGGATACTGTAAGCAGTATGGCCCCTTGTGCATGTCTGAATGGCAGATTCATATATAAACCATGACCGCATTTTATTGTTCTTTGGTCAATGATAAGTTTTCTTGGTTTTGTCATTTTATCCATGTTATCAGTTTTTCTAAGCATAGGTCTACCTGTTGTTGTCTGGAATGACTACAAGGTATCATATAAAAAAAGATGTCTGCCTGTCAAGGTTAATTTTACTGTGACCTCTGATTCATAGAATAATGATAATATTCATGATATTGAACAGCAAGAATGATGAGTAAGTTGATGTTATAAACAAATAAGGCAAAATTTTCAGTTGCCTACTAATTATGATATAGTAGTTATTTTTGTCATTAATTGATGATTACCCTTTTATGTGTAGGGCAAGAACATTAAAGATAAAGGGGAAACTATAAACAGAAGATATTATCAACAAAATAAGATTTACAGAGGTCAACAAAGCCTAAATGGTAAGTCCACTGTTATAAAAGTTTTTGTCCGTGAATAATGATTAAATATTTATTAAAATAAGATGTGGTATGATGAATGAGAAAACTATCCATCAGCATGATCAGAGTTCAATTTAGTGGATGTAACCATTGTAATTACTTACTGTAAATTCAGAAATTATTGCGTGCATTTATTATTGCGATTTTGTCATTTTACACTTGAATGCGACTTTAATTTTTACGATTTTGAGGAAAGTCATGCTTAATTCAGTTAAAATATTACAAAATGCGAGTTTTAATTATTGTGTTACAACTCAGTCGCATTATTCGCAATAATAAAAAAACTCGCAATAATTTGTGAATTTACAGTATAAGAGGCCATTGATGACCTGTAACATGTGTAAGTAATGAGAAAACCCATACCCTATACATGTTATAGTAATCTATAAAAGACAACACTAACCAAATTTGAAACAGAGCATCAATTCAAACGTCAAATATACCAGACTAATTTATAAAAACAAAAAATTACGAAAAATAAAAATGATGGATATGAACCAACATCAACCACTGATCTATGTACAAACTCCTGATATTGGACAGGTATAATATGGCTGGGTTGATATAAAAATAAGAAACACTTAGCAGTCTGATAATTTCCAATGAGACATTTCTCCAATAGAGATCAAATGACATTTAAGGAGGCTCTAGGGTATAACAATTTCAGAAATTTTTTTTTTTCATAACTCATTTTATTTATAACTTTTTCATACGGTACACCAAATCATTCAAAACAATCAATTCGGTTTGGCCCCAGGTGACTTTTAAAATGTATATATCATTGAAAAAGCTCCAAATTATCTCCCTTTGGTGCAAAAATGCCATTTTTTGGCATTTGAAATGTAATATCTTTTTTAACACATCGGTGGCCTTTATTTTTATGCCCCACCTACGATAGTAGAGGGGCATTATGTTTTTTTCTGGTCTGTGGGTCCGCTCGTCCGTCTGTTCGTTCGTCTGTCTGTTCGTCCATCTGTCCCGCTTCAGGTTAAAGTTTTTGGTCAAGGTAGTTTTTGATGAAGTTGAAGTCCAATCAACTTGAAACTAAGTACACATGTTCCTTATGATATGATCTTTCTAATTTTTAAACCAAATTAAACTTTTGACCCCAATTTCACGGTCCACTGAATATAGAAAATGAAAGTGCATGTTTCAGGTTAAAGTTTTTGGTCAAGGTAGTTTTTGATGAAGGTGAAGTCCAATCATCAACTTGAAACTTAGTACACATGTTCCTTATGATATTATCTTTCAAATTTTAATGCCTAATTATATTTTTTACCCAATTTCATGGTCCATTGAACATGAAAAATGATAGTGCGAGTGGGGCATTCGTGTATTTTGGACGAATTCTTGTTTATTATAATTTTTAATTAAGCTGTACTTTAACTAAACTTTTATAAAAGTTAAGCGATTTCTGTAATTTAGTACTTGAATATTCAAATGAAAGTTTATCATAATAATCATAAACATGATAAAATAGCCATTTTATTGATCTCTTCACTGATAATTTTTGAGTTTGTGTATTTGTAGGTCAGACATCTTGATTTTCATGGTCATCATTCACAGATCAATACTGAACAGAAAACTTAAAGCTGATATTTTTCTCCATAGTGGGACTTTTTTATTAATTTGAAATGGAACGTGTTTTTTCCTACATTTATTTGAAAGAGGAAATTTCAACATGATGACTATAAACAAAAAGGAGTCATATCATCACGATCATTGATGCACAAGAACTTGATCATATAAATACAACAATGTAATTATCAATTGAAAGATGGAACCAATGAAGAAAATATTAGAATGTTGTTGTCCAAATAAACTTGCTTTGTTTTCTCATTTGAATCTCTCCATTCAATAAAGATGTACAGAGGAAGATCTTTGAAGAACAGATTGAAAAAATGTTTTGTCTAAGAATTGCAGGAATATTCTAGTGAATGAAATTATTTATTGACTTCACTCTTATATAGTGGACATAATATTTGTACATAGCAAGTTGTGAATAAAGAAAACAAAAACTTTAACAAAAAGTGTTTATATTATAAATTTGCAAATATAAGCATACTATTATGTACACCACAAAGGTATATATAATTCAAATTATTTGCATATACAAGTATTGCAATGAAACTATAACAAAGAAAATCTTACCTCATGAAAAGAGTAAACTATTCAGTCAGAATATAAAATATTTTTTCAGTTCTATTTTTCATAATAGAATAAACAAGACAAAGATTTCAAAACAATATTTTTTCATTTATTTAGACATTTCATCATTTTGTTTCAGTGAAAGGACTTTATTCTTTGACTGTAAATATTATTATACATTCCAAAATAAGAATAATCTTTATTGTCATATAAACAAATAAAAAACATGTATGTGACAAAATTTTAAAAAAAATATATATACAAAATATATATTAAAAAAAACTTGTATACATTTAAAACATTTTAAACAGCATTCATTGTAACATACACATAACTTTATATTTATATATATATATTTATAATTTTAATCCCATAGGATTTTATTTTGTCCCATGGGATATTGAAAATCCCATGGGATAATTGGATTTTTTTTGTCCCATGGGACAACAAATATCCCATGGGACTACAATTATCCCATGGGACCAAAAAAAATCCCATGGGATTTAACCAAAATCCCATGGGATAATGGTCAATCCCATGGGATTTTGCCCTGTCCCATGGGATATTGAAAATCCCATGTTTTTATAATTCAAATTGCAAAATAAATATGAAAGAAACAGTAGAAAACCAATGAAATTATTGAATCCCATGTAATTCCGCACATTTTTGTTATATACATGATATTGTAGCTTTTGTTTGAGGCGGCGGCGGATTTGCAAATGAGTGTTTTGCAAATTAAAAGTGTCCAGTGTTTAAACATCTGTTCTTCTAAATTTATCAGTTAGCCTGTCTGTCGGAAAGTTGAATATTCGGCTAAAATTACAATAAAGTGACGTTGTCATAGCATCAACGAGTACTATTATATATAAACACAAGGATCCATGTTGTAGACCATATTTATTTATTTTATTCTATTTTATTTTTATTTTTATACAAAATTAATTTTATATCATTTTATTATATTTATTTTTATATTCTCTTTATTTTTTTATTTTATTATTTACTTAATCATAAATTTTTTAATTCATTTATTTATTCAAACGTTAACTTTGCTCTTCAATTTTTTTTATTAAACTTTATTTATCATTCAAAATTATGTCAATTACCACATGGTAAAAAATAAATTATTTAATGCCCAAAAAGGCGCAAGCCAGGGCCGACCGTGCAAGGGCTGTGTAGCCAGTCAAGGTCGTTAAAAACTTCCATTTGTTGTTGTAGACCGTACTTTGACCTACATGTATACTTGTTTACTTTTATAAATTGTGACTTGGATGGAGAGTTGTCTCATTGGCACTCATACCACATCTAATTATGAATATCGAATTAAAGCAGTCCTCTACTTAATAGAACAATAATCAGAAATTAAATTGAAAAAAGGATTTGCTGTTTTAATCATTTAAAAAATGTATGTTTTGTTTGATTATTCTTTCAACGTTCAAATTATAATTTATTTTGTACTGTTTCTAATTTTTATTTATTTAAGGAGGTTCGCTACTCAGTTTCAAAATAACAAGCTTTTCATAACACTAGTTTATATATTAAAATAGGGGATAAGTAAAAGAACCAAACAAGCAAAATATATATATATAGGTCAATGTGCTTGTTTTAGAGACATTGAAGTTTTAGCGGGAAAATATCATCTTTTGATTTTTGATAGCTTTATCATTGCAAGTTTAAATTCTCAAGAACTATTGAAAAATAACAAAGATTTTATAAGACTTTTATAGATGGTTTATAATTATACATGTACATGTAAAAGATTTATAAAAAGAAAAAAAAATGGGGATCAATGGTGAAAAATTGTCAGGGCATTCAATTTGATAAAACCAGAGGATTACGAAAATCTGACAAAAAAAACATGACAAGCAAACATCCTTAAAAAATGCGAACCTCAGTCTCCTAAATATGTGTCAGTAGATTTTGTTCTACATCAGCAGAAATTTTCACACCAACGACAAAAATGCCTCATATCATCCTTGGTATGGAAACCAGTTAGTCTTCCCGAATTAAGAGGTTTAGTTTCTGTTTTCTCAAAGAAGTCGCCCTTTAGCTGAGAGTCAAAGAGAAAACTCAACAACAAACCATGATAGGGGACGTAGATTTTTATATACATGTACATTTGTAATTCTGTAAATTACTTCTAAATTTGAAATCCTCAACACCAAACTATATGGTTTACGGGGAACTAGGTCGCCATGCGGTTGACATAGATATAAAAATTCGAGCAGTATTATTTTGGGCAAATTTGATATCCGGCAAACAGGCAAAGTTTTCCTGTATATTATATCAACTTTCTCGCCACATGAATGTTCATTTTAACATGCAGACTAAATGGATTCTTTTTGTCAAAAAAATATTTCAAGATTTTGGTTTCTCATATATATGGGAAACACAAAATTTTATAGATAAAGATTGGTTAAAAACTGTAATAAAGCAAAGACTGTTAGACCAGTTTCTTCAGAATTGGAATTCGCTAATTCAAAGATCGCCAAAAGCTATTAACTACAAAAATTTTAAGAAAAACTGAGAATTTGTGGAATATTTTAACATTTTGGACTTTAAAGATGCCGTTTAGTTTAGTTTAAACATATTTATTTATAGTGGATTGGGAAACAAGTTTTGCAATTTATATTAATCCCTTTCCACTTTGCGGAGATGCCGTTGTTCTTTGTCGATTTCGAACGACCAATAACAAATTGCCGATTGAAACAGGAAGGTGGCAAAATGTACTGAGAGAAAAACCGTGTTTGTCATCTATGTAAAAATCGACAAATTGGTGACGAATATCGCTATATATTGGAATGTACTTTTTTCGATCAAAAACGTACAGAGTATTTATCCTCCTTTTTTGTACAACGACATAATACATTTAAATTTTCGGAACTTATGTCGAGTACACGAAAACCAGTCCTGAAGAAACTTTGTTTATTTATAAAACATATTAATACTTGTGTGTGTCCTCCTGGCTAGAGACTTCTGTAACCTCTCTCTTTGTTTTGTATATTGTAAATAGTTATTGTTTTTATCTCTGTACTGATGTAATGCATTGGCTTTATGAGAATAAAAGATATGTAGATAAGTTTGTATTTGTTTGGTTTTTATTTTTAATGTTTTTAAGCGTTGGGAAATTTGTTTCTAGTGTGTAAATACTCTATAATGTCATTGAATGGCTTTTACATATACATGTGTAAATTGTTTTAATCAATGTGTTATGTACTGCTTTGTAAAAGGTGAGACATTAATAAAAATATTGTATTGTATTGTATATTATTACTCTTCAACATCAAAAAGGCAATTTCCTAATTAACGAAGGTTGGCCCGAAGACACTAATCCAATTAAAACTATTACATAAGATCAGACAATGATACTATTTATATTAATAGAAAGAACAATATATTCATTTTTAATGAATAACTAAGTGACTTTGTAAGCCGTTGTTTGCATTTGGAGTCTCCAATACAGTAACCCACGAATTTACAAACATGTTTCGACAGCAATAACATTTATGTGTACGTTAAATGGAGTAGTTTAAGTGTTGTATTTTAAAAAAAAAAACAACTTCAGTTTGAACAGTCCAATCCATTTAGATCTAGAAACTAATATTTATCAATTGGATTTATTGGCCTGGAACATGCCATAGTGACTTTAATTCTAAGTGAATTAAGAATAGAAACCAGGACAACATTTTCTTTGAAATTATATTTACATATTAGCAATAATTGTTTAAAACATTCAGGACATATAAAACTCAGCGGCCGATTTGATCAAGTTCACCACTGGACGAAAATTGAATATTAAGGAATTCAACTTTGAGACTTTTTTGTTTAGCGACATGGATTGTGTATACATTAACGTCGGTGGGACATTGTTTCAGACGAAACTCTCAACTCTTAAGAAATACCCTAATACACTATTGGGTTCATTAACAATATCTTCCGAATTTTATAATAAGGAACATGAACAGTTTTACTTTGATAGAAATCCAGAACTTTTTAATACTGTGTTGGACTATTATAGAAATGATGTTATTCATCTTCCAACACATTTATGCGGATGGTTATGGAAGTCTGAATTAGAGTTTTGGAAAATTCCTTTAGCACACATCTCAGAGTGTTGTTTCCAAACTTACGTCAAATACGACGAGAAAGAGACTACAGCGACAAAGCTAAGAGAAATGTTTGCGACAGCGTCATTTGAAAATTCCTACTTACCTTCTCCATTTAATAAAATTCGACACAGAGTATGGCAGTTCATTGATGAACCGGCTTCATCCACATATGCTAGGGTAAGTAAAACTAGAGATTGTAATATCCGTTTTACGCCATAACTCATGGTGGTGCTCCTACTAAAGGAGGGAGATACAGAACATACATATCTACATTGCAAAAGTATCACTATTAACCACGATCGAAATAAAAGCCAAATGTAATATAACCAACCCTAATTTGAGGTCTTTTACAAACGTTTCATAATAGTTACCTTGTCTTCATAGTAATCTACAAAATCTCATATGTATTTTTTTTAATAATCGAGTCAGAAAATATAACGATGTCATACATTGTACCAAAAATAAACTTAATTCTTTAAACTCAACAACTTTATATTAAATTAATTCAATTTTCGTTTGAATTTTTTTTAGTTTGAATGAAAATAAGAATATTATTTCTTTTTTGTTGCATTACTAGTATAAAACCATTTAAACCGGAAAACCAACGGTCTAATCATTTAAAAAAAACGAGAAACACGTATGAACCACAGCAATAAACGACGAAGAGCTGAACATGATGTTAAACATGGTTGTGAGCGCGCTCAACCCACTCCTTAGTCTGTAACAGTTGTGCTAAAACACAACATACGAAAACACTTTTAACTTCAGTTGAATAGGACTTGACTCATCAGTTCTGTACTATGCCCAAAACTATCACAAAAAAGGCATAGTTACAGTACAACCACTCAATCCAAGCTCGACCAAAACCTATTTTCAACTTCAGTAGCTGCTTCTAAATTCGATTCGTATAATAATTCACGTAGGACTGAAAACCAGAAAAAATAATTTTACTGTTATTTTTATGTGTTTATAACAAGCAATGTGTAAACATCTACATTTTTTTCCAGGTATTTAGCATCATATTTCTCGTCACCGTGGTTGTTTCAGCAATTATACCATGCCTACAAACACACCCAAACGTCCGGATACAACGCTTCAACGAAACAACGATAGACCAATATATCCTGCTTAATCCTGACACATGGGTTAATCCTGATAATCACAAGGAAGTCCTATTACTGTCTACATATGAGCCGTCTTGGCTTTATAATTTGAACTTGTTTACCATAGTTTTCTTCACATTGGAATCTATTGTACGTTTCGTGTCGTGCCCATCGAAATGCAGGTTTTTCTTGGAATGGTTAAATGTTTTAGATCTTTTCTTAAACATAGTAATGTGGTCCCGCTTTATCATCGCCCGGAGCATTTCAGATGTCATAGCTGAGTCACAACATGTAATACTAATGCATTTTATCAGTTTTTGTTCCGCAGCCTCTGTATTGCGCTTACTTAAGTTTTTTAGGGTTGCAAAACAGTACAATAGTTTGCGAATATTATTTTTAGCAGTTAGAGCAAGTTTTAAGCAGTTAGGATTACTTTTGCTGACATTTATGATAATTGCATGGGTCTTTTCAAACATAATTTACTATGCTGAAATCAGACAGCCAGACACGTTCCCTAACATGTTAGATGGATTGTGGTGGTCAATGGTTACCATGACTACAGTAGGTTACGGTGATATGTATCCGAAAGGGCCATTGGGGCGTGTCGTTGGAGCCACGTGTGCGATGATTGGCATACTTGTTATAGCTATGCCAATAGCAGTCATTGCAGGGAACTTTGATGATCTCCATAAGACAAACAATAAACGAGAATGTTATAACAGGATTCAGAAAGAGAAGGAAACAGAAAGAAAAGAATCAATTAATTCAGCCCTTTCCAAAGAGAACAAAATTGTTCCATTCATGAAGTCAAAAGAAGAAAATAATACGGAAAACTTTCTAACTATCAAAATGTAATAAATTACCATTTCAACATGTTTAAATAAATGGCTCATTATTTATATTAACGTTTGAGGTCAAATTGAATGTATGAATTACTAAGAATTATGATTTTGAAAGCAGTCCCATTATACACGTACTCAATAGACCATTAATGTAATGGGTAAAAACACATAACAATGTATGTCGTAGTCAAAGATACTATTTTGTTCAATCTCTATTATAAAATATTTACACTACGATCGATTTATAACTTGACACACTGTAATTCATTTTGTTCATGTTGTTGGGTTACTGTCTCAATGACTTGTACATTTCATCAGTACTCTATTTCTGGTTTGATGAAAGTACAAATTCTGTTATGACTTCAGTTTAATTTTCAATAAACTTTTTTATATGAAAAAATGTTTTGCCTTAAGGTACGATTATATAATAAAATATTCTAATCAATTGA
The DNA here is from genome assembly GCF_036588685.1 of Mytilus trossulus. Classification (NCBI taxonomy): domain Eukaryota; kingdom Metazoa; phylum Mollusca; class Bivalvia; order Mytilida; family Mytilidae; genus Mytilus; species Mytilus trossulus. The sequence goes on along the minus strand of NC_086380.1, from coordinate 36,357,510 downwards.
TTAGTAAAGCCCACACCAAGAACAAAATGGCAATTGGGTAAAACGTTATATTTCTTTCTTAACATGTTTTAAAGAGAGGCGAAAGATACCAAAGTCACATACATGTACAAACTCATTTATAAGTCGAAAATAATCTGACAACGACATGGCTAAAAAAGAAATAGACAAACAACAGTACACACCATTCAACACTTAAGACTGAGTAATGCTAACTCCATCAAAATGTGAGGTGATCGTAGGTGCTCCGGAAGGATAAGCAGATCCTGCTCCATATGTGGCACCCGTCCTGTTGATCATGTCAGTACAAACCAGGTGAAACATCTATTCGGTAGATTAAATTCTGGGAATAGGAAATGGCATTGTAACATGCAGCTATTTCTTCAATTGTAAGAAGTTGTACAGCATTAAAGTTTTTTTTTTAAAGTACTGTACAATCATTCTTAAATGTCAAATTTGTCCAAAATACTTTATGTTGAACGTATTATCAGCATGACTTTATAAGGTCATAATACGAATACTAAAAATTAAGACGAAAAATATGTCGCAGATGTGTTCTAGTTATTCTTCATGACCGACACTCGGCTAACCGAGAGATAGGTCGGTTAATCTATATTGAGAATGCGGCTATATCGGCGGTGGGTTTGTTAATCGGGTTGGCTAAAGTCTGTTAATCAGTTGTTATCGTGAAAATCCGTGCAAGGTTTCATTGTATAACTTTATAATTATATTTATATCATAAAAACTATTCATGTCTGACAAAATGATTTGGAGTACTGAATCCAGTGGTGTAATTCTTTTTTTTTCTAGCTTCATTAAACGATCTATAAAATGAAAAGGCGAGTCACTCATCAGTAAATTTATACACATTTTACACACACAAAATGTACACAAAAATGACAAGTTGGTTGAGTTTACTTGTATGCAATCTTTTGAACATCGAAAAAAGACTGGCATTATGTTTGTTTACCATATTAACATCAATATGTTAAAAATCTACACGAAAAACTGTATTTTGGTGACATAAATCAATTTTTGATAAAAAAAAATATGGTCTGTTAATGGGTCGGATGTATGAAACTCGGTCTGTTAATTGGTCTGTTAAGAGTAATGAATGCCATTACTAGTATAATTTAATTGTTATATGGGGTGTTATCTGAATAAAAGGATAGGCTCAAGATTAGTGGCTAGAATAAATGGAAACAAAACATTAACAATGAAACATAAGTTTAGACAATGGAATCTGAAAATTGTTGGAATGACTTTAAAAAGTGAAAATCAAAGTAATATTAATTTCATCAAAGAATGGTCGCATATATCATGTGGATTCTGTTTCATTGATATGCATGGCACAAATTTGTCATTTACATAGTTAACAACTACATAAATCAGAGAAAAACTTTGTAATGTTTTGATTTTTTTTTATCAAATGAACTGAAATATGTTTATAATGCAAACAAATATAGACAAACCTTTCAACATCAACCTTTCTCTACACCACCTTGAATGTCACTCGATAGAAAAACAAGCACGTTTGCGGACTCGGCGAGTCGGCTAAATGACTTACGATATCATAGGAATACATCATTACTCGAAAAATAAAATTAATATTATACATTTATTGTGATTTTCAGGAATATAAAATTGTCTTGTTGTTACACATTAAATCAGCACCCAACACTAATATAAAAAAACCTTACTAATGTATATTTCTTGTTTCGAACCACGGTTTAGAACTTAATTGCAACAGACATTTCCTTAGGCGGCAGACAATAAGAATGATGACTCGGTACAAAGGAAAATACATACCGGAAATAAACTCCTCATAGATACCAGGATTGAAATTTGATATTTGCGCCAGACACGCGTTTCGTCTACGAAAAACTCATCAGTGACGCTCGAAAAAAAATGTTTAAAAGGCCAAAAACAAAGTTGAAAAGCATTGAGGAAATGCAACTAATACCGGCGTCACACATCAGCGTATAGCTCCTGCGTGTTAAAAATAATTAACGCTGCCAATATGCTTTATGCGTGTGTTGTGCGTACTATAGAAGCGTACCTAAGGCTAAGCGTTTATCTGGCGTTCAAGAAACGTATGTTGGCGTATGTTGTATGTTTTTTATGCTAAATAAAAAATTCCTCGGGTTGTAGCGTTCATCAAGCGTATTTACTTTCCTTCAGTGGCTAGAGGTATAAAGGGAGGGTTGATATCTCATAAACATGTTTATTCCCTCCGCAATTCTGCGGCTGTCCCAAGTCAGGAGCCTCTGCCTTTGTTAGTCTTATATGATTTTTAATTTTAGTTTCTTGTGTATAATTAAGAAATAATTCATGGGGGCTTGAATATATCGTTATTTTACCACGGGTTGGCCCTTTATGACAAATATTTTACCCTGAGCGCTAGCGAGGGGTAAAATATCGGCATAAAGGGACAACCCGTGGTAAAATCTAGATATATTCAAGCCCCCATGAATTATTTCGATTCTAATAGGACAAATACGGCTACTTATTTGGATCGAAGCGCCCTAGGTGGAGGTCATTATTTGCCGTTCCCATAAATTCACGCACTTTTAGATTGGCGTAAAAGAACGGAGCAAACAGAATAAGTGACATGCTCAAACTATTCACAAAACTTATAAAGATAGATTTCGATAAATTTTAATGATAACTTACTTATATGCCTTCTATGTATATAAAAAAAAATGGGCTTATACCACATTTTTGCATCGTTTGTTTACGTTTCCTTGTTGTGATGATTTTCGGTATCAAAATCGTGTATTTTCCCGTAAAATGCTTAAATTATAACGTCATCATTCTATGACGTCGGGTACTTCATTCATAAAAAAAACACGTGGGAGTACGATCGGAACAGCCAATGCAATATATTCATATTTTACCACGGGTATGTACTCAAAGCGTTTGAAGGACGTCATGTTATAATTCGGAGTTTATTATGACGTCCATTATTACTGTACTGAGTATACATGTTTTTTTTAAAGGGGCCAGCTGAAGGACGCCTCCGGGTGCGGGAGTTTTTCTCAACATTAAAGATCATTGGTGGCCTTTGTCTGTTGTCTGTTCTATGGTAGGGTTGTTGTCGCTTTGACACATTCCCCATTTCCTTTATTAATTTTACCATTGTATTTCGACGTACTTCAAACTATTGCAACGCGCTTTAAACGATTGGTAAGCGTTCTTTAACACTTATGGCGTGCAACTTATGTATACCGACTCTCAGTAGGACAACCGGATGTGCCTTTTTGGCCAAAATGTGATTCGGCGGCGCTCAGTAGTCCTACGCCGAAAATTGGACTATTTTGCGTCGGCCGACGTCAGCTGAAAAATGGCGCGCTTTTGTAAAAACATTTCATTCGTTTCCACAAAGTACCGGCGGTAAATGCTGTTGATTGTAAGATCATTTATAAGAGAAAAATATATGAGTTTACTTATTATTTACATGTTTGAACAAAAAAATAAAAGAAAATCTTATTTTTTCACATCTGAACATCGAATTTCGGATTTCGATTTTCTGAACTGTAGAATTTAATAGCGATATTAAAAAGGGGTACAAAAAAAAATCTATCCTTCAATTACCTTAAATTTTTTACATCGTAATTTCGCTTGTTTTTCAATTCGAAATCCGTAAAGAAAAGGGGTGTCCACAGTAGGGCAAAAAACTGTACCCATTTTAAAATAGGGGTCTATTTTTTTTTAAGGTTTTCCCTTGCATGGCCGGTAGAATTAGAAATTGGAAAAGATTCTGTTTTAAAAGTAAATATTCATTCAACTATCAAGAATAGCTGAATCCTTATATATGTAACCCCTATAAAAATATCAATATGTGTCAATAAATTGTAAAATTATCTATTTTTTTCGAAATTGAAGAAGACGCCATTTTCGCCTATTCCTCTATTACGTCTATTGGTCTGCTATAATTATTAGATGATTCTAAAAAATCTCCGCCTCGATTTTTTTTATACTTTCATTTTATAATCTTTGGTACATAATGCAGATGTTATGAAAAAATTAGGCACTTCTATCGAGTAGAAATGGAGAACGGTCATCCTTATTTTGTATGTCCCCACTATGGGGGCGTGGTCATCCTTTCACCTTGATTCTAAAGTACACGATAGCCATTCATCTCTCGAAATTAATTATCAAATAAATATCATTGAAACAAAATGAATATATTTTAAGACATCAACAAATTTTTTAACTCTACTGATTTTTTTTAACAAAATATGCCGGAATCGACCCGATCCGATGTTGTGTCAATACATAGATCAACGTTGTCAATTTCCGGCGCCGAAAATGTCAACGTAAAATGTCATTTTAAAAAAGTTGGCCGGACTCTTTTCTTCTTTGTATCAATTTTGTTTATCTTAATGTCAAGAAAGTCATGCAATATGTTGAATCCATATCAACGTTATACCAAAACAGGCCTTACTTGGTAAACTAACAGTTTGAGGCCTACATCATCATCATGAGATTGACCTGTTGACATCGTACTTGTAGTTGATCAAGATTCATTTCGTGCATGTTGTTACCAGGTTACCGGTCGCTGATTTTTTAAAATGAACAACTTATCTGTTTTGTCATATCGATTTCTTTCATAATTTTCCTTTCGTTCGTTAATACAATTATCGTTATGTGTTTTGTTTTCAGTGTTTCCTTTTTTTTCGTCAAAAAGGGGTTTGGGGTGGGTAGCTCTTTTAATTTTATCAAAGGCATGCGTGATTTTTAGGGGCTTATGGTTCTCAATTTCTGGTTTGCTGTTAAGGTTCAATATCTACTTTACTTTAATTATTTCAAATCTGCAGTTTCTTAGATCAATGATTATTTACAATTACTACAAATGTATATTAGTACTACAAATATATAGTAATATGTTTTGCATAGGGGGAGGGGGTGGCCATTTGCTTTTTTGGGGGGAATTCGAAGAGAATCCTGGTGTGTTTGTATTAGTGCTTATATAAAAAAAAAAAGAAGATGTGGTATGATTGCCAATGAGACAACTATCCACAAAAGACCAAAATGACACAAACATTAACAACTATAAGTCACCGTACAGCCTTCAACAATGAGTCTTTCAAACAATTGCTTGTCTGTTCTAGGTACTTTACCTTTATATCCAATCAAATGTACCTGTTCATTTTTTTTTTGTTATTTTGTTTACTGTAAATTATTTGAATGAAGTATGTAAAAGTTTGTTGCCAACTTTTTTATTAAACAGCATAAACCATAACATTGGGGATCTATAGGATTTTTTTTTATAGATTTACTATTTATTAATTTGCATCCATCGCATCATATGATTTTATTTTTTAATATATTTCACTTTTGCATAAAGACACAGAATATATTCCTTTTCAGGTCATCTTGTGTCATGTTATTTAGAGGTCTTTTGTATATATATGTAGCTTTCTATAGGTTATTGGTTCTGCTAAAATAAATGTTGAAGGCTGATCATAAAATAATTCCATACACCAAATATAGTTGACCAATTGCATATAGTATTAGAAAAAAGACCAAAACTCAAAAACTTAACTATAACCACTGAACCAAGAAAATGAGGTCAGGTCAGATGACACCTGCCAGTTGGACATGTACACCTTACAGTTCTTCCATACACTAAATATCCTAGACCTATTGCTTATAGTATTTGAGATATGGACTTGACCACCAAAACTTAACCTTGTTCACTGATCCATGAAATGAGGTCGAGGTCAATTGAAAACTGCCCGAGGGGCATATGACATACCAAATATAGTTATCCTATTACTTATAATGAGAGAGAATTTCATATTACAAAACATCTTAACCTTTTTTTCAAGAAGTCACTGAACCATGAAAATGAGGTCTAGGACATTGGACATGTGACTGCAGAAACTTCTTAACATGAGGCATCTATATACCAAGAATGAAGCATCCAGGTCTTTCAACCTTCTAAAATATAGAGCTTTTAAGTAATTATCTAACATCGCCGCCTAATCAGCCGGCTCACTGTCCCTTTGTCTAGCTTTCTGCAACAAAATCACAGGCTCGACAAAAATGAGGAATCTTATAAATTATACAACAGTGATATTCCTTTGAATTTTTTTTTTCATGAAAACAACTGAGACAATAATCTGATTTTTTTACTAAATATAGTGACATTTCACTGTCACTTATGCACATTTGAATGTTGATGAGTCTTTGCATATTTCAAAATCCTCTTTTTACTACACATTGAGCCCATAGTCAGCTTAAGACTGAGTTAAGTTTCATTTATTCAAATCCTGCACAAGTTCAACAAAAATGTCTGCTAATAAACACTTGAACCACCTCGGTTACCATTCTGTACATGAACATATCTTATTTGATAGTAATTAACTGAAATATCTGGAATAAACCTTTACCTTTTGTGTTGTTTAGCATAAAGATTAAACATCCAAGAATGTCATTAATGCAACTTTTCAGCATGGAATGCCAAATCCAACGTCAAATAATGGCCGCCATTACGTGTTGACAACGTCGTCTAGTGAACCGTATCACTGAGCGGCGAAATCCTTACTCAGGCGCTTCCGGTTGTCCTACTGTCTGTCAGTTTCCTCTGAACTTTTGGTGCACGCCCGTCTATCCGCCAATGTGTGACGCCGGCATAATGTCTATTCCTGAGGTAGAAAAGCCTTAGTTTTCCAAAGAAAACGCATGGAATTTAACCAGCTGCATTGCAACAGACAACATTGACAGATTCATAGATGTTACAGATATTGATCAGACAAAAAAATAAGGCTGATTGATAACTTGGCGTAAATAATAAATTCATGCGAATTCGAGTGGCCATCCAGTTCATATAACGCTAATTTGAAGTTACACACCCTTTTAATGAAATGCAGAGAAAAAAATTAAAATAAAAGTGCTCTTTCTATAAGGATACTGTTGTACCGTATTTTAATTTTTTCGTCACAAGTACATCCTCAAGGTAGTAAGACTATTGTCGTGGCTAAATAACTCTTAACTGACACGATTTATATTGTCCATCCCATTAACAGACTGTATTCCCCTAATATTTATTAAAATGTGGTATAACTCAACTTATATTACAATTATGAAATATTTATCAACGACAATTGATTTTTTAGAACCAAAGTTCTACTTTGTGTCCTTTAAATCATATCTAAAAATGGTTTTTGGCCTTTTATCTAAAATATTGCTATGCGTACAAGGATAAAAAAACACATATATACTTGCGCGACGCCTTTTCGTTTTACTTAAAATTGCGCAGGCTATGCATTTTTTTAATGGTGGAAAATGTTCTATGATAGATATCATTTTGTAAGAAACTTTTCTTTTTTTGATGTGATTCTCATAATAATTTAACATAGTTTAACATTAAATTGTGAGTTTTACTCTTAACAGACGTATAACCAACCCGATTAACAGACCCACCGCCGATATAGCCGCATACTCAATATAGATTAACCGACCTATCTCTCGGTTAGCCGAGTGTCGGCCGTGATCTTAAAAGATCATTGAAAGACTGAATGCGTTACAAGTGATCGCTTGACTATTAACTGGGCATACCTAAAAGATAAACATGTATCACCTTTTTTTTTTAGAACTTTCAACAGTCACAGAGCAGGCTGATATCCATTTGATATTAAACCAAAAAATGGAGAACTCTCTGTTGGAGAAGGTAAAAAAGCTATATTTGGTATTTTTGAATTGATGCACAAAAAACAATTATGCAACACATAAACAAACGACAGCCACTGAATTACAGGCTCCTGACTTGGGACAGGCACATACATTTACATAGGGAATTCGGTGGGGGTTAAACATGCTAGCGGGATCCCAAATATAGTAAGAATATTTAAATCTTGACATTTGGCAAAGACCGACACTTGTCTATGAAAAACGAGTCCATGTGTTGGCCTCTAGATGTTTTTTTGTTTTAGTTAATAGGTTGCTGTTTCATTGATTTAACATCACCACATCTTCTTTAATATATATTTTGTTTCTTTTTAGTTTTATTCAAACAGGTTCATTGATATTGTCGTTTTTTTATGTTTATTTTAATGTTTGATACTTATATAATGCAATGACGATACAGCTTTAAATTTGAACTAATATTAATAAATAGCATTGCTCATATCCCATGAAGAATCTGCACTCTGGAACAATGCATCTCGTAAAAAAAAGGTTTTGCCTATTGTGCTTTCTGTAAACTATTAGCGTTCTATGTAATGATTTGCAGACTGTTAACGGTCTCAATTTCCAACTTATTGAATTTGATTATGACCTTGGTATCACCTCTCCCTTTTTTAAACGAAACAGCCATCATATGTACAGTAGGTGTACTCTTTAAACTGTCGAGTCAATTACATGTAATAATAAAATTAACGGTACCAATTTTCTTGCACCAGATGCGCATTTCGACAATACATGTCTCTTCAGTGATGCTCGTGGCCAAAATATTTGAAATCCAAAGCTTATATAAAAGATGAAGACCTATAATCCAAAAGGTCCAAAAAGTATAGCCAAATCCGTGAAAGGAATCAGAGCTTTGCATGAGGGAGATACATTACTTAATTTATAACTATTTTTAATATTTTGTAACAGCAAATTTTAATAACACCAAAAAAACCGAATTTTCATGCCAGTACCGAAGTACTGGCTACTGGGCTGGTGATACCCTCGGGGACTAATAGTCCACCAGCAGAGGCATCGACCCAGTAGTAGTAATAAAATTAACGGTACCAATTTCCTTGCACCAGATGCGCATTTCGACAATACATGTCTCTTCAGTGATGCTCGTGGCCAAAATTTTTGAAATCCAAAGCTTATACAAAAGATGAAGAGCTATAATCCAAAAGGTCCAAAAAGTATAGCCAACTCCGTGAAAGGAATCAGAGCTTTGCAGTGCATTTGTACATGTGTATACACTAGTTATCCTACATGTGTACATGTGCATACATGTACATGTACTTAGAGCAGATTTACAGCAATACTGTCAAATATTAAAAGACACTAATAATAATATTATAACAAAATCAAAAACTCTAAAATTGTATGCATAGCAATATAAAACAAAGCGAAAAATTAAGACAACAATAGGCTTTTAGTTAAATGTATAAATTAAGGATTAGGCTCACATTTAAAGAATCCTAATTTCAGTAGGAAGTACTTCCATCATATCAACATTACTGTTTAAAGAACGAAGACAAACAGACGACTGTGCTCTCTTTAACTGACTAATATAAGTACAACATAAAAGATGTGGTATGATTGACAATGAGATAAATCTCCACCAGAGAGCCAATGCCACGGATATTACCAACTGAAGGTACAATGCGGCCTTCAACAATTAGCAAAGCCCATACCGCATAGTCAGCTATAAAATGCCCCATAATGACAATTATGAAACAATTCATACGAGAAAACTAACGGCCTACTTCATGTGCAAAAAATGAACGAAAAACAAATATGTACATTGTTAGTCATCAACAACGATTACCACTGAATTACATGCATACTTCTGACTTGGGACAGGCACATATAAGTGTTTATTTGAATGTAGTACATATAGTTAGCTTGTCATGAACAAATATATTCATTTAGACAAAAAAGTGGTAAAGGATAACAACTTGAAAAAATCTGACAACTCACAGAAGGCTGCTTCGCTTAGATGGTGGATTGTTTGTCAAACTAATTATGATGTATGATGATACAGTATTACATGGTTTAAAACTGTACTTCTAGTATGTCGTGCTTCTTTCGCTATGGAATACACCCATGCTCTGAATCCAATTAAATTTGTTTGCACATGCGTATATTGACTACTGTAGATTATGCATTTAATATATTTCATTAACTTAAAACACTTTCAAGCTCTTAAATGATGCACATGTTGTTTCTGATAAATTTATTATGACTGTAATGTGTTGCAATTCGAAATTGACATATTCGACCTAGATACGACAACCGTTCATGCTGGCTGTTCAAAAGTTCTCCCCTCTAGAAAATCACATTGCAAATCATTTGTTTGTGTTTACAAGCAGAAACGGGAGCTTCATGGAAGAGCCTTTCTAAACGCCCTACACTAATACTCATCGGACATAGAAATTACCTTTAAGTTAATTGTCCGATTAAAATAGAAATAATTGATGCAAGCTATTATACTTTATTGCTTTATTGTAGTTATGATAATGATTGGGCAACAAGATGTACAGGAGCAGATCCTGCTATTTCAAAGGGGTCCCAATCTTGGATAAAAGGAGGGTCCTACTATATGTCACTATTATATTCAAATGCTTTGATCCTCAATAAAAAGGGGGTTCAAACGCCAAGACCCCCCCCCTTTCTTCTGGATCTGCCACTGATGTATTTATATGTGTCCGTTTTGATATGGACAGTTGACTTGATATTTCTAACCTTTTTTCTCTTATCTGATTTCTGTTATATAAATTGTTTTACTTACCTTTGTAGACAATTCTTGCATTTGATCAAGACTAGTTGTTCTATTTTAATCTCTGCGGCCATGTTTGTCAAGTGACGGGATCATCGGACACAATGTATCAACCAAATTACCCAAACATGATTGCAGCTTAGTTTAGTTTTGATGACATTTTTTACAGAGCTAACATACGAAGATGTGGTAGCTTACAAAGAAATTATACATTTAATTTTGAACGAGGAATGATATGAAAACTTTTAAACGTTGGGAATACTTTCATAGATCCGTCAGTTTCAACATGATTGGAGTAACATAAAAGTAAAAGAACGACAACTTGATTTTGCAACCATGAAATCATTCAAGCAGAATTTAGATACTGACAGTAAAATATCACTTTTAAATGTTGCATGATATTAAAAAAAAAAGTGAATTTATTCAAAAGTATATCTACACTAAAAAAAATAGAAAAAAGAACTGTACATACAATGTATCAATATATGAAACACACTTTTTACGGCTATCGATATCTACATGTCATTAATATAATATGCGTATTTTTTTTCAATTTCATGTTTGATTTATGTACTACATATGTGATACGAGTTATCATCAATCTGATACATGTTGCTGTAATCAGACTATAATATCACGGTAGTTAGTATACACGTACGTCCTCAAGTTTTAGATTCCACTCTCCGTGAAACTGATCTTGGTTCGAGGTGTATAGTCACGTGTGATTTTTACGTAACTTGATTGGATAATTTGGATCAATCTTTGATGTCTCCCATGCTATAGGAATGTTCGATGTCTGCTTACTTTGTAATTTAGCATACGCCTCACGTTCTTCATTGTGTCTGCATAGACTATCAAAATTACCCGCAATGATCGCTATTGGCATGGCCAACACCAGCAATCCACATAAACTACACAAAACCCCAACTACTCTCCCTAATGGACCAATAGGATAAACATCTCCATAACCGACAGTTGTCATGGTTACAACTGACCACCAAAAGCCGACTAACATATTTGGGAACGATTCTGACTCTAAAATTTCTGTGTAATATATCAAGTTTGCAAACATCCAACCGATGACAAAAAATGTGATCAACAGTAGCAACAACTCTCTCGCACTCGATAGCACAGCTATAAACAATATCCGCAGGCTACTGTACTGTTTAGCAAGTCGGAAAAATCTAAAGAGACGCAACACAGATACTGCTTCACAAAAACATAGGAAGTAAGCCAAATGTTTATTTGAAAGCAGCTTCTTCTCATAGCCATTTTTAATACCATAACACATCCACATTATGACGAACAATATAATATCCAAAATATTGAGCCACTCTTTTACAAACTTGTTTTTGGTAGAACATGTTAAAAGACGGAGTATTGTCTCTAAAGAAAAGAAAATGCTTATTACTAAACTCCAATAATACAACCAATTAGGTTCCTTGGTTGTTGCCAACTGCATTTCTTTGGGATTGTCTTTGTTTATCCACATTTGCACGTTGTTATGCGCTGCCATCTTTAATATTGTTGTGGCATTTGATGTTTGTATTCGAATGCCAGGGTGTGTTATCAAGCACGGCAAACTTGCAGACACTAAAACTATGCTCAAGTATATGAAACTGAAAACCTTAAAAAAACAATAAAAAATTATAATTAACCTCGCTTTCTTTAAAGGATAATTTGAAATAGCAATTCGATTTATGAAGTAATATACTTGTACCATGTGATATTGTAGTGGTAATTGTAACATGTACTATGAATAACATTAAAAAATGTATGGTCAAAAATTGTTCAATGAAAAACATATGTCATTGTTGCAAGACTATCCTTTTATTAAGTATACATTGCTTTATTGCTTAAAAAGATGTCTGCGAATTCCAATGTTATTGCAAAAACAAGTCTGAAAATTCGTTCGTGGTTGTCTTATGTCATAACTTATGTTTATTTGAAGAAGTTGGTCTTAACAGCAGATCTTTGATTGTTTCTCTTTTGTTCTATGACAACTCTGATAGATACAAGTCGGTTTATTACACACCTGTCAATTTTTTTACGACTTATTGCGTGCTATAAACTTCTTATGATAGATTTTGTTGTGAGATTGCTGTCTTATTGACGTATGTTCCGTAACGCTTATATAATGTTATTCTGTATCTAAATGAAATAGAAAATTTGACATACACATAAAACAATCTGTTGAAGTAATAAGGAGGCGTCTAACTACCTTTAGTTGGTTATCTATGAGAGCCTCGAAAGGACGGCTTTACATGAACTACATGACTTTTGTATAGTTCTGAGATTATATGAATTAGACAAAACAAGATAGAACGCAGTATTCAAAGAATGCTTACAAATATTTGTGTAAAAGATAAAACCATAACGTAATTGCTTACTTTAGCCCAAGTGGACGATGCTGGTTCATCCAGGAATAGCCATAGTCTATGGCGTAATTTCCCGATTCCAGACGATGAAGGGTATTCTGATTGGTTTAGAGGAGAAAACACTGACTTTAACATATTGCTTACGTCTTCCCTTTTATTGTGACTTGATATAGTTTTATGACAACATTCGGATATGTCAGTTAAAGGGATCTTCCAAAATTCCAATTCAGTTTTCCATAACCAACCACAGAGATGATGTGGAAGATGAAGAACACCATTTCTGTAGTAGTCCAGAATTGTGTTGAACAGTTCAGGATTCCGGTCGAAGTAGAATGATTTGTCTTCCTTACTATAACAGTCTAATTTGATAGAAAGTGACCCAAGAAGTGTGTCAGGATACTTTTGAAGTGTTGATAGTTTTGTTGTAAATATTGTTCCACCTACGTTTATACAAATTGTGTCGTCGTCCATTGTAAGTCTAAAAAAAACAACAACAAAAAACAACTTAATATTCATTCCCATTTTATTTATCATTAACAAATGCAATGCAGAAGAACAATATTTTCTTAATTTCAAACTAAAATGAAAACAACGATTGATGATAATAGACAAGAAGGAGGATGATTTTGCAATCGGTATTTGTATTTTATTCTTTTTAACTGTAGCGCAGATATGTCAAGGCCTTTTTCCTTGGACCATATTCGTTGTTAAAGTGCGCCTGAAAGGACTGTTATGAAGTATGTCTTTTCTATTCTGATTATCCGATGAAGATATAAAGTGTAACAACAGCACTGTTTACCCCTTCTTCTATAAAACAAATAGGGAGAGAGTCTTTTGTCTTATTATTTGGGTATCGCCAAATTTTCTATCGAAACACCTTTTGGTTTTATATTGTTCCGTTTTTGTTTCAATCTTTTTTTTAACACTGTACTTTACTTTCGAAAAATAGTGTTATGATCTTTGATATATGATATCGAACAGTGCATGGTCTTTTAATATTGACACTGCTTAACGGAACACCTTACTTTGTATTAGTTGTTTATCTCCCAATTTTTTGTTGTTTCTTTTATATATCTTTCGTGACAATTTTACTTTATTTACAAATAAATCCCACATCTTCTTTTTTATAAAGCTGCATGTTGGTGTAACACTTATAGGAGCCTTTAATATGTTAACCATGATTAAAAATAACTTTGAATCAATATCTTGTCATAATTATCTTTATCTATACTATTAAACGAGAAGACCTCATTTTGTGTGTCGCTTCTCTTCTTTCCACAATAAATTAACCAACACGCCTCTGTGTCCTATAGGTACAGTGCATAGTGCCATTTGTCATCCATTCATATTATTATTCAGATTGAGTTATTTTGGGGGAAAAACGAGAAAAAAGGCATCCGGATATTGTCCCTTCATTGGACGAAATTTTAAGTCAGATTAGACTTCCGGTTTGCTTTTTTCTGTATTCTTTAAACATACATATCATACAAAGAATAAAGTGTATTTTCAGAATTCTATCTGCTATCATTTTCAAGTTTACTATCCACGGCAGTCACAGAGTTTATTAAATAGAGAGGGTATGTATACTATATCAATGACCACCATGGATCGATTAGTAAACTTGGAATTGAAAGTAAATACACGCGCTATATTTATATAGTAATGAATGTTCATAATATACAGATAAGCGCTTAAAATATTCATGTGAACTTTTGATACCTTTTCTGAAATTCTCCAGTCATTAACTCTTTTACAAAATTCTTTGATTACAAAAAAAAAGAAGATGTGGTATGATTGCCATGTTGAGACATCTCTCCACAAGAGACCAATATGACACAGAAATTAACAACTATAGGTCACCGTACTACCTTCAACAACGAGCAAAGCCCATACCGCATACTCAGCTTTAAAAGGCCCCTAACTAACAATGTAAAACAATTCAAACCAGAAAACTAGCGGCCTTATTTATGTACAAAAAAATGAACGAAAAACAAATATGTAACACATAAACAAACAACAACCATTGAATTACAGACTCCTTACTTACATGTTCATAACATACTAAATGTATGTTCATATTGAAATTGATAGAAAACCAAAAATTGGGAATTTTTATATAAAGGAGGAGGGATAAAAAAAAGCATTTTCCTGTCCCCAATAACCTACGACTTATGATACTTTTGCTGAAATTCTCAGGTCATGCAAT
The DNA here is from genome assembly GCF_036588685.1 of Mytilus trossulus. Classification (NCBI taxonomy): domain Eukaryota; kingdom Metazoa; phylum Mollusca; class Bivalvia; order Mytilida; family Mytilidae; genus Mytilus; species Mytilus trossulus. The sequence continues at coordinate 36,342,479 of NC_086380.1, read as the reverse complement.
ATTTTACAAAATTCTTCCAACAACACTTTAAATACTTTAAACTGCGCTCTGTATGCCTGCGATTTCGCGGGTGTGTTCTAGTCTTTATAAAAATAAGAAGATGTGCTAATAGTGCTATCCAATGAGACAACTCTAAACAAGAGACTAAACAACATAGAAGATATCCATCATATGTCACCGTATGGCCTACATGTATAACACTGAGCAAAACCGATATTGCATATTAAGCTGTAGAAGGTTTCAAAATGGCAAACGTAATACAATTAACGAGAAAACTTACAGACATATGTACAATGTATGCACGAAACATTTAACACATAATGAGATAAGATCACTTGGCCCTTCGAACTGAAAACACAAGGTACAGATCTGATTTTATTTGCAGTTACTGAAAGCTAGAATAAAGCCAATCACAAAAACACAGTTAGCCTGAAAACAGATGTGTCTTAGGCTAATAATGTTTGCTTTCGCTTATGAAACTTTGGCACGATATACATTTAAATGTAAATTGAAGATAATTTTTTATCTATCCAGATAAATCGCTACTACATGTATAACAAGTTGAAATTTTAAATAATAACACTGCGCATGTCTTTCCTAGAAAAATAGTTATTCATTTGTTTCTCTTTATCTTAGTTCTTGTATCATGTTATTGTTCATTATTATGCTTGACTTTGAATACTAATATTGAATGCCTATGACACAGCAACCCATCAACAATCTCTGTCATTGAAAAAAATGTCGAAGTGAGAAAAACAATATTACGCCATTGGGAAACAAGATAAGCGCTGGATCTTGACCTGTGTCGCTACATGCAATTGAATGAAAAAGTATAAATGATCATTCCCATTCATTTAAGTCAAGAAATTGACAAAAAAAATCCTTTGTACAATGCATGCTGTAAAAATTCAAAATTTCAGGTAATAGAAAGTTGTTTCAGGACCGATGGAAAACTTAATTATGCCTCATTCACACATACATTTAATTCGAAATGAATTCGAATCGAATGCGAATCGAATTCGCTAATCGCGTTCACAAACTCTTCGTTTTTAACTCGAATTGGCTAATTCAAATTATCCAATTCGCATTGGAAATACGTTTTTGTTAATACGAATCAAAATTAAACGTCGTTAGGACAGCAAAGCGAATTTGACGCGCATTGCAACTCGAATTAGAATTGACGTTAGGACGTAAAACGTTTCGAATGCGAATTAAACTAATTCGAATTAGTTAATGCGAATCGAATTCGTATTACGTGTGAACTCAACATTTCTAGTTTCAACTAACATAACCAAGCTACTGACAAAAATTTATGTTATACGATCATTGTAAAATTTCAAATATCGGCAAACAAGAACATGAAGAAGTGACTCTACAACGGAAGTAAAAACTGTTTGGTTGCTACATCTTCGCTAGCCAAGGGTTACGATCCACTGAAGAGAGCGGGAGTGGATCGTAACCATTGGCTAGCGAAGATGGGTTGCTACAGCTCAACGAAAATTAACAAGCTGCAAACCAAATATTAAATAATTCCATCTCAGATGCCTAAGTTTTCTATCTAAGTTTTTCGGACGGTCGGGGATACGGAGCAGTTACTAGACCTACATTTACATGTACTTTCAACAAAAGCGACGCAGGTACAACCGATACATAAAGAAAAGACAAAAAAATGCATCACAACAAAACATAACATAAAAAATAACGGGCGACATGAACTCTTATGGTGCGACAGATTATTCATTTTCTCCACTTTGAAATAAGAAATAATTCGTTCGAAGCATACAATAAAAGTCATGTACATCCCCAATTTAAGTTAAAATGTTATTCCCTGACAAAAACTAAATACATGTACTGTACATGTTCATAAACTATTACATTCTAAAACAATACATAACATGTGGAAGCACCGTAATTTAAACCTACCGTTTAAAGTTCCACGAACTGCAATGTTGATTCCAGAACAAACAAAATGTATCCTTTGCAACTTAAATTAGTGATCTCACCCTACTGAATATGTTTGATGATACAGACGACTGGAATACGTCACAAAGTCACGAAGTTAAATTTTATTATACTAAACCAAATATTACTAATTTATGAATTTCAAATGGCATTGTATTCGGCTTTTTCAAAAACTTAACATTACATCTAGGATAATTTTCATATTTATCTAGGGTTCGATCAAACAGAGAATACAAAAGACGATTTCAAATGGGTTCCTTGTTTTTCATTTCCTAATAGAAGTGGTTTAATAAACACTGTTTAAAATATTTACATTGTCAAACTGTATTGGAATAATTTCACAAATCAAGTACATACTTCCATTTAGTCCATCAACAGAATATTGATTGAGTAAAATAAAATAAAATAAAATATTTTTTTTGAATGTGTAGAATTCAAATATTTGATTGTCACCAAGACAAGTATGAAAGGGCGTATGACATTTGCGCCGATTTTGAATATTTTCATTCTTTCATTTGCGCCGATTTCATTTTTTCATTTGCGCCGATTTTTTATTTGCTCCTAATTAGATTTACAGGTAAATTAATATTTGTACATGTACTATACCATTGGTAAAATTTGGTTCTAAATGTTTTTCATTTATGTTTAAGATAATTTTGATTCATATTTTTCTGCAACTTCATTGATAGACATATTGCACACTGAAACAAGCCGAGGAGACAATTCTTTAATCATCAAGGGCCATACATATCGCGTATCGGAAGATACGTGTCCTGAAATATAACAACATATCTTACTAATGTACTATAAACTGTGTAAAGCCAGAGTCACCACGGATTTTATTGTCAAAACACAGATCGAGCATAAATATGTGGCAGATGTCCGAAAGACAGAGACTAAAGAACTACGGTTACGGTCAGGGAAAATGTCTGGAGATGTATCTTGTAGGCCTTCTTCCACCTCCCCACTGACTGTGAGCAGGGGACAACAGTTATATACATGTTATGATTGACAATTCATAAATTTGTACAAGTGGCTAATGGAAGAGGTCTATAATGTTAAATGAAAAATAACATGACTTGGATGGCGAGTTCTCTCATTGGCACTCATATCACATCTTCTTATATCTATTCACCTGTAATTTACCTGTAAAAAAATCGGCGCAAATGAAAGAAAATATCGGCGCAAATGAAAGAAAAAATCGGCGCAAATGAAGTGCAGATCGGCGCAAATGCAAAACGCCGGTATGAAAATATTGACAACAAGAATGTGTCCATAGTACACGGATGCCCCACTCGCACTATCATTTTCTGTGTTCAGTGGACCGTGAAATTGGGGTCAAAACTTTTATTTGGAATTAAAATTAGAAAGATAATATCATATTGAACATGTGTACTAAGTTTCAAGTTGATTAGACTTTAACTTCATCAAAAACTATCTTGACCAAAAACTTTAACCTGAACTTCCCACTATCATTTTCTATGTTCAGTGGACCATGAAATTGGGGTCAAAACTTTTATTTGGCATTAACATTAGAAAGATCATATCATGGGGAACATGTGTACTAAGTTTCGAGTTGATTGGACTTCAACTTCTTCAAAAACTATCTTGACCAAAAACTTTAACCTGAAGCGAACGGACGCACAGACGGACGCATAGACGGACGAACGAACGGAGGCACAGACCAGACAACATAATGCCACTCTACTATCGTAGGTGGGGCATAAAAACGCAAAATACAAAGTAAGCAAGCTTTTATACCATATACATATGTTATAACATTGAATTTGTTCATATCAGACCCAATGATCAGCCCTATGTCATAATACTAGCTCGAGAGCCAACAGGCTCTAGGTATAATTTTATACATGGACTGATAGGGGTCTGATATGAAAAATGACTTTATCGTATACAAATTGTAAATACACGAAACAAATGCACCTTTTTAGTGTGGGTTTAACTGCTGGAAACATTAGTTCCACGCACCAGCCAAACGATGGAGAATATGATACACCAAACAGGTCAACACATAATAAATTTGGCTATTCTGTACAAGCCATGTTTGGTTGTAACGCTCATCACAATTAAGTGAACTCCGGCTTTTTAATGTTTAGATTTTAGCGTTCCTTATAAAAATAAAAATAAAACGCTTCAGGTGAAAATACCTTATAATCTTTTAAGTTGTTATTTCATGTATCTTGTCATTGTGTGGCAGTTAGGATTATTATGTCATTATTATTTCCCTTGTTAAACTATCAATTTCATATTTCTATATTTACGAATTTACATAACATTTTTGCTATTTAAATTCATTAGTTAAAGATATTTGTTTATATAATAAAGTTTAATATTTGCGTCGTCGCAAAACCTTTGATTACCTTCTGCGAGAAACTTATATATTTTACATACTAACTGGTTTGAGATTATTATATAGAATGCTCTGAGGACTGACTTTCAGTCCAACCAAGGAAAGCCAAGCTTTCCATCCATCGTTTAGGTTAGTGCATTTGCAACATGCCTCCATAGTACGGTTAAATTAAAGTAATTGAATGCTCCATTTCTACATACTTTTGGCATATCATAATAAAAGTTGTACTTTGTTGATTAAATCATATATTGTTTTCAATTTTTGGTTTTCATTTACTTAGATATATTATAGCGCATCACATTTGGCATCAGTCGTTTCCGTTCACATCAGTTACAAACTAGAATTAGCTGTGGTCCGCATCCGCGAATCTCCAGCAGAATTGTTCCTGCTACAATTGAAAAGAAACTTGTATTGTTTTCTGGTCGTTCCATCAGAGAGTTAACCAATTTGTTTTTCAATACCTATTAATGTAACAATAGTGTATGTCATTGTACATTTACATTAAATTTTTAAATGTCCTATTAACGATCAATAAACCTTATTAAAGTATTAAAACAACATTCATGATGGGATTAATTTGGATTAAGTACATTAGTGATACGTATATAAGATTTCTGTTTGTATTATGTAGTTACATTAAGGAACATTTTGTTGTTACCAAATCTTTACTTGTATAAAGATGTTGTACTGAAGGATATAATTTTATAAATTCAGATTTCAAAAAGTGAGATCTGATTCGTACATTTGAAATTGATTCAGAAAAACATGGAACTGAAGATCCGCCTCGCTTTAGTATACATGTTGAAGACCAGCAATTAAATAGAATCATTGTGATATCCATATTATCAAAAAATCAATCTGGACTGCGAGTTTTTGAAAGAAAAAAGTTAAATTTAAACTATTATAATTGTCGTAAAGTGGATTTAAAAAACAATTGATCGAAAAATTAAATATTAATTTTTTAAATCTTAAAAATATTTGTGATTGATCGACGATTTTTAAAATGGCGATTATCCACATTAACGTTGGTGGGACATTGTTTCACACGAAATTATCTACTCTTCAAAGATTTCCTGAAACATTGTTAGGATCGATAACAACAACATCAGAATTTTACAATGGAGAAAATAAATACTTTTATTTTGATAGAAATCCAGAACTTTTTAATACAATATTGGACTATTATAGAAACGGTGTTATCCATCTTCCAACACATTTGTGCGGATGGTTATGGAAGTCTGAATTGGAGTTTTGGAGAATTCCTTTAACAAATATTTCGGAATGTTGTTTCCAAACTTACATCAAATATGAAGAAAAGGAAGCTACAGCTGCAAAACTAAGAGAAATATTTGCGAAAAAGCCATTAGCAATGACACACTTACTGACTCCAATAAATAAAATTCGACAGAAAGTGTGGATGTTAATCGACGAACCTACCTCATCTACATATGCTAGAGTAGGTAAAATATGTTTAGGTTGTATTGTAAATATATATACATCTTATACAGGTGAGATGTTTAGCGCGTTAAAACCAGGTTCAATCCACCATTTTCTACATTTGAACATGCATGTTTCAAGTTAGGAATATGACAGTTGTTGTCTGTTCGTTTGATATGTTTTGTCATTTGATTTTGCCATGTGATTAGGGACATTCCGTTTTGAATTTTCCTTCGAGTTCAGTATATTTGTGATTTTACATTTTAAGTTGTAATGAAAGCTGACACAAAGTGTTTCGCTTGCACTGATGTTTGTCGAATTTCAACATTGGTCACTCATAACTCTATATAATGGCCACTCATAACTCTATGGATATCAATCAATGTCTATACTGTAACCCACTTATTTTCGCGGATACTTTATTTCGCGTTTTACCCTTTCTTGACCACTTCGCGGCTTTTTAATTTCGCGATTATCTGATTTATCTGATGAAGTTTATTAAGGAAAGATCAAAGATTGACATATTCGCGACGATTTATATTCGCGTTATTTTTCTACTCGCGAAAGTCGCGAAAATAAATCGCTCGCAAAAATAAGTTGGTTTACAGTCTGCATATCATGACTCAACTGGACCTTTTTTTAACAGAATTTGCAAATTTTCGTAAATTGCTATGAGATATACATTGTGACGTGGATGGAGTTTTCTCATTGACACTTACACGACATCTTATTTCTATGCATATGTATCGTAATATAACATGTTAAGTATTAAAATAATCTAAACCTATTGCATAGTCTCATTCCTAACGAAAAAAAATTATAAATATGACTAGAGTGAAACAATTAAAACATCCAATGTTGTAAGATGTAGAAGTTAAAAACATTTTACACGAAATTTTTATTCGGAAAATATTCAATAGTCATGCAGTGACCATACAATAGTATCCTTTTAGTAGTTTTATCATACTGAAATTTTCAGATTCTAATCATTTATTTTTTTATATTTTTCTAATTTTAATATAAAACATTACTAGTATATATACATGTACATGTATTATCTAATTTTGTAGGTGTTCAGCATCATATACCTAATAATAGTTATAGTGTCAGCAACTATACCATGCCTGGAAACACATCCAAACCTCCGGATACATCTGTACAATGATACACAGATATACTGGTTTTTCCTGTTCAATCCTGACACATGGGTCAATACTGATAACCCGAAAGAAATCATGTTTACCACTACGCTTGAACCGAGTTGGCTATTTGAATTAAACGTGTGTATTATCGTTTTCTTCACACTTGAATCTTTAGTACGGTTTATGACGTGTCCATCGAAATGCCGATTTTTCTTGGAATGGTTGAACATTCTAGATACGTTTTTAAACATAACAATGTGGTCACGCTTTATGGTTGATATGTTTGCGAACGTTGATGCTGTACTAGAGAAAAAGTTTGAAAGCTTGATGTACTTTTACAGTTTTTGTTCTGCTGCTTCAGTTTTGCGCTTACTTAAGTTTTTCAGAGTTGCGAAACAGTACAACAGTTTGCGAGTATTATTTTTGGCGGTAAAAGCAAGTGTCAAGGAATTGGGTTTACTTCTGCTGACTTTTCTAATAGTTGCTTGGGTATTTTCAAATTTGATTTACTATGCAGAACTTAAAGAACCAGATACATTTCCAAATATGTTGGATGGACTATGGTGGGCAGTGGTTACCATGACTACTGTAGGGTACGGTGATATGTACCCAACAGGAGCTTTGGGTCGTATTATTGGAGCCACGTGTGCTATGTGTGGATTACTTGTTATAGCTATGCCAATAGCTGTCATTGCTGGAAACTTTGATGATCTGTACAAGAAAAACAATGAACGAGAAAGCTATAACGAGATTCAAAAAGAGAAGGGAACAGAAAGAAAACAATCAGTTAATTCAATCACTGCCAAAGATAATAAAATAGTTCCGTTCGAGAAGTCAAAATTGGATAGTAATAATAAAACATTTCCGTCCATAGAAAGGTGAGAAATGAACATGGATTGTGCATTATTTTTATTATATACAATGTAAACTAGTTGGAGATATTTGGTGCCTATTTTAATGATTTTATGTGACTTGATAGCATCAAAAACCAAAGCGTATTGTTGGGAGGTGGCCGACTATATTGTAAGCGTATTTGTAAATTGCAGGATAAAATCAATCTATCTATTTTCGACACGAACCAGTAGGACAGATTTTCGATACTCGTGTTCCAATCCCTATTTACGCACGTTTGAAATTTTCATATGCACGAATATAGTTTAGAATATATATAATTGAGAATGGAAATGGGGAATTTGTCAAAGAGACAACAACCAGATCATAGAACAGACAACAACAGAAGGTCACCAATGGGTCTTCAATGCAGCGAGAAATTCCCGCACCCGGAGGCGTCCTTCAGCTGGTCCCTTAACAAATATATATACTAGTTCAGAGACAATGTCTGCCTTACTAAACTCAAAATGATACACATGAAACTACTTGTTTTTAAACTGCAAGCTAACATGTTAGGAACATTTTCAATCTATTAGTTCAAGAATCAGAAAAAAGATCGATGAACTTTGATTCCTTTCCGTAAAAAAGTTTTGATATTTCCTTAGGCTACGTACGGATACTGTTTCTACAATTGTTTGTATCTAAAGGTATACATGTATCGACTTTCTCATCATTGAGCGAAAATATTCTTGTAGTCCATTAATAGTGAATAAACCTTTTATTAGTTTATTGATATACAATTAATACGCATCAATCCTTTTTAATGTGTTTGTATATTTAAACATTCAGTCAATATTTTGAATTGGTTTTTACATAATAAAAATATCATCATTAATTTTAATTTCCAACTTTTAGTCATTAATATCTGTAAATGATGACACTTTTTCACATTGAGCCGTCGTCGTCATTTGTCGCAGAATTGAGTACCTGCCGTGTACGTTTCATCGGTATTTTTTGGTTTTTCTTTGATCTTTTGTTTGTGATAATTTTGAATTTCACTCTTCTCGCATGAGATAAAAATTTATCGTCAGAAGTTTTTAGTGTAAACATCAACCACGTCATAGGCTCTAATAGCGATAATCATATTAAAACAACGATGTTTCTCAGACACACTTCATCTCAAATAAGAATCTCCCTCTTATTTGAAAAACAATTTATATTCAATATATCTTTATATGTATGTGGGCTTTTAAGAACCTGATGCTACCGATTCAGAATAAAGTTTTATGCTCAAGTGTTGGAAGAGTTATATGTAACATCTCGCTAGTCCGAAAGCCCATGATTTCGACAATGCATTTGTCATAAGCTTAAAGGTAAGTGTTCTCTAAAAGTCTTAGACCACACCGTTCTCGAAAATATCGCTTATTACAAAACACATGTTAACTGCAACTACTGAATGCTTATCCTCATTCGCGCAGTTTTCGTTTTACAATCCGTTTTTTTTAAATATTAATTTATAATTTGAGCGTTTGTTTGTCTAATGATTTTTCTTTTAACTAGATCGTCGGTTTTCCCCATTTCATATCAAGGGCGTGAGCTTGAGGTTTCACCATTGTTATTACTTATTAACTACAAACTTAGTAAATACGGTGTATGATAACCATACCCGCACTCTTTGATCGGATCAATTTTTTTTTTTATATATTATCTACAAACTTACTTAACACGGAGCAGGCATACGGTAGTGGGATTTGTTTCGCTGTATTGAAGACCCATTGGTGGCCGTCGGCTGTTTTCTGCTCTTTAATCGGGTTGTTGTCTCTTTGACATATTGCATATTCAATTCTCAATAGACCACTTTCGAGTTCATCCGTCACCGGAAACAACTCATGAATAAGACGCGCTTTTGTGACGTAATTTACCAGATAGAGGGGATCGCCTGTAACCCTGTACTTTTTACGTTCATCAAGCTTCTTAGTGATCGTCATTGTGGAGGATAAACTAGAAATATGTTTTTATTGGTAAGTACTCAATCACAATTCTCTATTGACAGCAGTGCCAATTGTCTATTATGAGAATTTAGTTTGTAGGATAAACTGTGCAGTAATTTTCCGACCACTCTCTCAACATTAAAATGGAAGTGACGATCCCCTTAATGCACGAATGATGTTCACTAAAACCAGATATTTTGACGGAAATGCATCGCACTCGAAAGTTGTCTATTTTATTTGTATCACGCAGCTTAATTTCGTTAATACACTTCCAAACAAAGGGTCCATAAAAAATGAAAAAAAGGGCGAACTAGATGCTACGAAAAGATGAACAACTCCTGCTTATACCAAGACACCCACAGTTTGATGAATTTCATGTGTAGAAAAATGAATCTACGAAATTCGGGTACAGTCAAAGGCACTATCCATGACGGTCAATCGGACATAGATATGACATTCATTCTATAGATATGAGTACAGATTTTAAATCCATCGATCATATTAAGGTCTACAATATTATTCCACTTTTATAATGTAGTGGATACGCCAAAGTTATTTTTAGGGGGCGGGGGTCAGTAGGACTCGGCAACACATATAAAGTTTTCCGGTAAAATAGAATAGTTTTAGGCAAAAATAGTCCTGGGGTCCGTAGCAAATATGCTATATGTGTGTAAAACTAAATATTTTTCTGTATACAACGTAATTCATATTCTGCGTTTATATTCACAATTTTTTTGTGTGAAAATAAAACATTGAAAAAAGAAAGCTCCGCAAAGTAGGTTCAAATGACAGAAATGATAATTTAAGAAGACCAGCATTTGAAAAGAATGACCAAAGAATCTTTCGAATGGTGGATAACAAAGCATTTTTTGACAATGCAGTCTATCATTCAGGTTGTATTACCAAATATGTTTTAAGTAAAGCTACATCAATTAAGTCTGAAAGCGTAAACAATGCTATTTCTATACAAGACCACGACACCGCTTTTCGGTTGCTAATTTCAAATATACACTAAAAATTATTTAAGAATTGAATGCTTCTTTTTGTAAATTTATTGGGGTGTAAAAGCGTTGACCGAAGTACATTTTGTATGAAGCGCGGAAGCGCTTCATTCTAAATATGTACACACGGTCAACGCTTTTACAACCCTATCAAGTTACAAAAAGAAGCATTTAATACTTATAATTACATTTTTTAGCTAGGATTATAAAAAACACGATTTTCATGAAGTTTAATTTTTAAATCCACCTGTGCACTTTATTGTGGGACCTCGTGTCATCATGAATGAAATGTTATTGTCTCATGCAATTGCTTACGGAATAACAGGTGATGTGCAATTAGCCAAGCAGAATAACGTATTATTATGAAACATACATATAATGTAATTATTAGTTGGTAGACCCCATGTCGCAAATATTGCAAATGTATATTTTTAATCTTCCCGATCACCTGCCAAAGAATACCCTGTACATGTAACTAAACTACAAGATAAACTGGAAAGGTATTACGACAAGGCAATTATTGTGCAACCACAGCGCGGTCAAGGGAAGTCAAACTTTGTAGCAACGTATCAATAGGTAACGTTGTTACAGCCGCGGGAAAGTTGAAATCAAAGTTAATGACATATGAAATTGAACAGGACGTATCGCAAGGTCCGACAATATCAACGATGATCAAATATTACATTCCGCGGCTAAAATCCATGACATGACATCGAAAATAATACTGTTTCTACCGATGAATACCCAACACAAAACGAGGCTGCCTTAGCCGTATCTATGGAGCGGATGTCTTCATCGCTTACAAAATTTGTCTGTTGGCTGGTGGATAACAAGTCATCTAAGGACGCGTTTGAACTCTGTAATGTACCGTTTGACAAAATAAGGAAAATGATTGGAATAACTGAGTGTATTGTTTCGGTTTCCAATGATACCTTTACTCCGATCTACCTTGGTCTTGCTGTGCAGTTGTACCACGATTTCGGTTCGAAAGATCTCATAGAGACCTTATATTCCCATGGTTTATGTGCTTCATACGGAGAGATCAGGCGATACATCACCAGCACTGCCAATCATGAAATAGAAAAAATCACTAACGGTGTTTACGTTCTAGATGGAATAATTCCTATTCCAGATGGTTCAGGAAGGTGATAGTAATATCGATATTAACACGGAAAGCATAGATGGAAAAGACACCTTCCATTCAATGGCAAGGGCTGTTTTCCAAATTCGACATTATACAATGTTATAACGAAGAACCAAACATAGATCAGTCAAAAATGAAAAGAACCAAAGAAAGGTCAATGCAGACCAATGACAGTGCTTTTTCACTGTCCGCCTGTATACCGTTTGTTAAACCAAAAAACAAGAGAAACGCCTCGTAGAAATAAAAATGTATACGGCAACATAACTGACTGTGCAAGTAAACTATCCAATACACCAGAAATATTTTGGGGTCTTTTACGGTCGATCTCTAGAAAGAATCTAGAAACATCCCTGTATTATTCCCAACAGTCTCTGCTCGAAAACACCGTTTTGGACCGACTATAACAGCTGTTTGTAGAATTTTAAACCCAATTTCTCTATAGTGTCCTATGCACCTATTATCGATTCTAAGCCAAATGATATGGCAACGGTAAACACTACGATGCGAAAGTGTGTTGATATAACAGTAGCCATGGACCAGAAGTATTCAGTCAAACGTTTGACCAATAACTATGCTCCATAGCAAAACAAGTCGCATGAACTATGCCAGAGACATTCCGAAATCACATAATACGCCTAGGTGGTTTCCATACATAATCCTGCTTCATTGCAGCTATTAAAAAGTTATGTGGTGATGGAGGTTTAAACGATTGGTTAGTCATTTTTCGGTTTAAGCTTCTGGAACAGTAGACCTGATGCTGAATAGAAAATAGTTTAATCGAGCCGTAAGAGCTTTGATTTTGGCATTTGAAGCTTTGTATATATCATAATTGTCTGCTTTCTTTAAAGAGGGACAAAAGAAACCAAATGGACAGTCAAACTCATAAATCTAAAACAAACTGACAACGACATGGCTAAAAATGAAAAAGACAAACAATAGATCATATGACACAACATAAAAAACTTAAGAATAAACACGAACCCCACCAAAAACTAGGGGTGATCTCAAGTGCTCCGGAAGGGTAAGCAGATCCTGTTCCACATGTGGCACCCGTCGTGTTGCTTATGGTTGCTTTTGTGATAACAAAATCCGGTAAAGTCTTATTCGGTAGGTCACATTCTAATGGTGCGTCGAAAAGACTCAATTACGTCATTTCATATCAGTTTTTGGTCTTCTTTGTCATATATAGCTTCTAACTTCAATTCAAATCCAGAAGTCTTTAATATCATCGATTCATTTTGCAATTGCTGACATTGATTGTCTCATGCTTCCTCTCTTGAAAGACTTCAGACAATGGGGTTGCAATGTATCACCAACATTTAAATTTTAGGACATGTTTCTCACGACAGTCGAAATAATGTTGCAAAACAGTCGATTCGAAAGAGGACTTTGGAGTTTACATTTGTCGTCAGTGTCGGCTATGTTGCCTTTCATATCGTCACAAACAGGATGATATATTCTAGATAATTGCCAGTTTATCAACAGGATATGTTCAATTTACCTCCAGATATTTAGCCAGTGTTTGAATCGGGCGATTTTTTTTATTAGACAGAAGCCAAGTGCCTTCAATTGGATATGGAGTGACATTCATATAGCAACAGACAAGACTGTCATTAAGTACTCCAAAGGATGTGGTAGTATTGTTAATATCACAAGACAGAAACCCGCTTTGATAAGGTGGTCCCTTAAATGCTACATTCTAACCGATTTCAGTTCTCAGATGAGAAAAGGATCTGGTTTCACTGCTGTTGATGTTGTCTCATGAAGAGGCAAAACCAACATCTATGAGAAGAGACAATGATCATCTGAAACTTCTCTTAGATCATATGCAGCAAAGAATGACAGATCCCTTTGACGTCTCACTGCATCCAAAATCCCTAATCAACATCTCGACATCAATGCAGCACAAGATGGTGTAAAAATGGCAAAATCATGTTTTGACGGTGCTCTTGCAGACGACCAACAGGGTATCTTTTATAGTCCGATTTCTCGTTCAAATTAAAGACGTTCAAATATCTTACCAGAACGACAAAACTTAAATGTAGGTCAGGTGAAATTATTGAAGGTCACATCAATCCCGAGTTTATCTTTTGTCGGGCATTGTTGCTTAAATAGTCGGGATGTCGTCATTGTGGAAAAAGTCTTGTCATTTCCTATCGGGCCAATACCAACATCACGTTTTCATGATGATGGAACTATGAGGAAAATATGCAAAGCCGATTTTGGCCATAAACTGGAAGCTTAATTTCAAGTGTCAAGTCCTTCGAACATTCCGATAAATTCTTTACTGTATTAATACGAAACGGTATGGCTTTGATTCAATCTCTGCAAGTGAAAAAATTAAAAACCTTTGGTAATTTGGCACTAGACTTTATCAAATCCCTATGTTTCTGTACAGGTTGTCTCGTCGTCATTTGCGTTAGATATGAGTTAGAACAGTCAATAAAATCAGCGGAATGTGACCGAAGATCAAATTCTTTTTCGTCAGTTACAGTGTTTCAGGTCATAAACGGTCGTCATATTCCTACCTGTTAAAAAGTTTCTTAGAGTAGGTGAAAACAAGCAAAAAATGAAAAATGAATATATTTCTTGGCGAATCGATTGTTCAGCATCACAATAGACCAACCGTTGAAATGACACACGGGGAAGTCATTTATCTAGCTGGCACTGCCACTGACCCTATGTCTGTTACGAAAATATGCCCATAAGCAGTATTCAAATTTGATGAATTGTTTTAATTTTGTACTGTCGAAGAAGCGGATACATGCATGATTGTACATGCTATTCATGCAGAAAAAGTGTTTGGTGTGATAGAAACCAATGAAAAAATAATAATAAAGTCACCAGATACAGATGTACTTTTGTTTTGCGTTCATTACTTCACCTCAATGCAGCATACACATGAGCTATGGTTTCAAACAGGCACTATAACTTGCACATAAGATTTGAGCCACTATATACCTGTCCATGAAATATGTAAAAGTCTTGGATCTATCATGTGTAAATTTCTACCAGGTGCACATGCTATAACAGGATGCGATACAACGTCATCCCTGTTTTGGATCGGTAAGCGCACTGTTTTTAAAGTCTTGAAGGACAACCCAGATGATTTCTCCGATTTGGCAAACCTTTTGAATTGTGACATCGATGAATCTATAGTTGCAGCTCGCAATCTTGTTATTAGGTTGTATGATATCAAGTGCGAACTGATCATAGTGACCTATACATATAAACATATTGAGGGTAAAATTAGCTACAATTAAAAATTCCTCCCTTGCCAAACTTTCGTCCTGTGACTTTACCTTTAAACAACATGTACTAAGAGTTTTACTACAGAAATATATTTGGATGTTTTCCAATATGGTAAGCCCATATCAGGCAAATGTAATTTGTCAAAATGTAAATACTCATCTGGGAACAGTTGAAACATTGATGACGACGAATATGCAATGTTTAAGACGTGATCACGGCAGACAAAGCTATTTCGATGAGGCTTGTTCTCCTCTTTCCAATGATTAAAAATATAGCTGTATGTTATTCCGTTAAGGCAACTCGATAATATTCGTTGATTGGGCATCCTACTATAATAGGTTAGCGGATTACTGGTCTGTCGGACCAATGGACCTTGGGACTAATGAGCTGTCAGAGTAAAGAAAAAGAGTTATGTTATGAACGTACATATATAAAAATTAAATATACTGAAATACATACATTGTATCAGTCAGTCTTATTGACACTAGCATCTGTCATATTTGATTAGAAGAAAAAAACAGAAAGTTCTTTATCAAATGACAAATCAGAAGTTCAAGGACAAACGAATGGAAAACTCTTTCATATTCTAACTTGGTATAGGCATTTCATTACGTAGACAATATTGGAATTATCCTGGGTTTATAGCTATCTGTCTCTAACAACATCCGCGAGTCATCATAGCTATGCATGTACTACAATGATCAATATCACTATTGTACCACTATAAAGGTCCACGTTCTAAAAAATTAATCATAATGGGAAAATTAGTGTTTCATTTCATTGAAAAAAATAACAAGAGTCTGCTACCATTAAGGTTAAATTTGATTAAACAAATACAGTGATTTGATGTAAGGTTTAGTTATACATGATAAGTTTAAGCTTCCGGAATTTCATAATTCTGAATAGCCATTTAAATAAACACTTTTAAATAAATATTGTATAAATATCGCTTAATGATGTAACAAAACAAATGGCCTAACGTAATCATATCGTTTAATTCTGTGACAAAACTAAGGTCAATAAAGCGGACAAGTACCTTGTCTTCGTGGAACCGACTGGTCTGGATATTGAACCGAATCAATCTTTGCAATGAATTGATTGTTTGTTTTACGTCAAGAAGTTTAGTGGCAACATTAATCACCTACAACTAAGACGAGAACAAATGAAGAAACATAATTATCCAGTAAGTCGTATATAATCCAGATGAAGGGTAGGTGAGTTGGCCAGTCACGGAAAATCGTGACACATAACGAACTTGTTTTTGATGTCCTGACTCCAATATTGAAAATGAAGAACATGTACATTTATTTTGCCCACTGTATGATGATATGAGACAGTTGTTTTAATAGTTATCAAAAGTACCAGGATTATAATGTTATACGCCAGACGCGCGTTTCGTCTACATAAGACTCATCAGTGACGCTCAGATCGAAATAGTTAAAAAGCCAAATAAATACAAAGTTGAAGAGCATTGAGGATCCAAAATTCCAAAAAGTTGTGCCAAATACGGCTAAGGTAATCTACTCCTGGGGTAAGAAAATCCTTAGTTTTTCGAAAAATTCAAAGTTTTGTAAACAGAAAATTTATAAAAATGACCATATAATTGATATTCATGTCAACACCGAAGTGCTGACTACTGGGCTGGTGATACCCTCGGGGACGAAACGTCCACCAGCAGTGGCATCGACCCAGTGGTGTAAATTAAAACTTTAAATATTCTTGATAATTTTTGCAGTCAATATAAGCTATCTATGATTCTAGGTGGTGTAAACAACATTACGTGTGTGTGCCAAAACCTGCAGACATTTTAGATAGGAGACGCAGATTTTTATATACATGTAGATAGTTTTGCATTTGCTGGTTTGTTTTGTTTTTTTTAGTTTAATTTTTTAATATATATATATAGCCCAGGTGGTCGTGTGGTCTAGCGGGACGGCTGCAGTGCAGGCGATTTTGTGTTACGATACATCAACCCAACAATGTTAGATCTGTAAATTTGCTTTCGCTGATTTTCTGTTATATCGTGACACCAAATCGCCTGCACTGCAGCCGTCCCTGTAGACCACACGACCACCTGGGCTCTCAATAAAAGAGCTTTAGCTGTCCATGTGTTACCTTTTCACGTCAGTTTTAATCTAGCGGCGTACTACAGTACATGATATATAAGGCATGCAGATGTTATTGTTACAGATCAGCTAAATTATCTATAGTAACGGATCCTACAAATTAATGTAATATATACAGTCAAAGAAAATGATGGTGATACATGGCTGTGTACATAGGCTACAAAGGTTATGTACACAGCCATGTATCACCATCATTGATGGCGATCCGATGGATACATCTGTTGTAGAGTTGTCACTGACTCAGACGTACTTATGTATATATATATACGAAAGCAAATTTACAGATCTAACATTGTTGGGTTGATGTTTAGACGAGTTATATATAACTCGTCTAAACATCAACCCAACAATGTTAGATCTGTAAATTTGCCTTTGCAAACTTTTGGTTCTTCCCTCGCCGGGATTCGAACCCATGCTACTGTGATATCGTGACACCAAATCGCCTGCACTGCAGCCGTCCTGCTAGACCACACGATTATATATGTATTAATTTATATTATTTTTTTTTAATGTTTTAAGCAATGTGAAATTTGTTTCTAATGTGTAAATAATCGTCTCTCATAATTCTATATGAATGGCTTTTACATTGTGTAATTTGTTTTAATCAATGTGTTATGTATTGCTTTTTAATGTACGGCCTTCAACACGGAGCCTTGGCTCACACCGAACAACAAGCTGTAAAGGGCACCAACATTACTAGTGTAAAACCTTTTTTGTATTTCATCTTCAAATTTCAACTCCTGCTGTAATAAGAATTTGGCAAATTATGTCAGGTTTAATATATTTGGAAAGCCATACACATGTGTCGTAGAGAAGATGGATGGTACTGTCTGCGACTGGCATTTCATTTTAATGTTTTAAATTGTCATATAATCTCCTTTGAATGATTTCGGATAAAGCAAAGTTCAAATAAAAATATATGTGTATATTGATGGAGAGTTGTCTCATTGGTACTCACACCACATCTTCCTATATCTATATGATCGTCTATCACATAATATAAAGGCTGATACGTTTGTGATAAGGGGTAATTCTTACAACAGTTAAAAGAGAAGAGAAGATTTCATCATGGTATATTGAATCTCATTTTAGAGAAGTCCAGTCACGAGTTCCGCAGGGTTCCATACTAGGACCTTTACTTTTATAATGTTTATCTATGAATTATCTCTTCTAAATGGCCAAAATATTTTGAGTCATTCTCTGTAAGCATCAAAATCATGTGGAAATGACATGTCACAGAATTAGTTCAAAATTTGTAAAAATGATCTAACAGTTGAGATATACTGAAAAATACAACCAGTTTCGTGAACAAATTTGTGGTTGCTATGGTAACGGCTTGAACACTTTTTGGTCAATTTTGGCAAGGAAAAAAGGCTAAAAATGTGCAATTTTAGTTAGTTAAATACGACCTTCAAGAGAATAAAAAAGAAAATTTTGTTTGCTATTATGAATAAGTATGGTAACGACATATTTAAAAATTGCATTTAAAAAAATATATTTAAAAGCATGTATCTCAAGAACCTAGCCCCAAAAAGGGTCAAATTCCATGTGTATTGAAAATCCAATTTTACCCTGTTTTGAAAGCATCGAAAATTTTCAACCCAGATTTTCCCAATATGGTTAAAACAATTTTTGAATAGATTAACCATTGCTTAATCAAAATACAAAAAATTGGGAGGGGTATATTTGAAAATTTTGCTAAATTCAATTTTTTGAAAACATGGTTTTTCGAAATTGCTGTTTTTCATATTGTTACAAAATTAATATAATATTGAAATTGACAAAAATGCTTTAAATGTCTGCAAATACATAATCTTGATCTCAGAAAAAATACATGTTATCAAAATTAAATATAACAACTGCTGAACCCTAAAAGCTCAACTTAAAGCCCCTTTTAGTTATTCCTGTGTATCAGGAGTAGTTTCTCCTGAATCACTCTTCAGACAAGAAGACACTTTTATTGTTTGTCTATCTGATGAGTTAAGCCTTTTTCTACTGATTTTTATAGTTCGTTCTTATGTTGTACTGTTATACCACTGTCCCAGGTTAGGGGGAGGGTTGGGATCCTGCTAACATGTTTAACCTCGCCACATTATTTATGTATGTGCCTGTCCCAAGTCAGTAGCATGTAATTCAGTGGTTGTCGTTTGTTTATGTGTTACCTATTTGTTTTTCGTTCAATTTTTTTATATAAATAAGGCTGTTAGTTTTCTCGCTTGAATTGTTTTACATTGTCTTATCGGGGCCTTTTATAGCTGACTATATGCGGTATGGGCTTTGCTCATTGTCGAAGGCCGTACGGTGACCTATAATTGTTAATGTTTGTGACATTTTGGTCTTTTGTGGATAGTTGTCTCATTGGCAATCATACCAGATCTTCTTCTTTTTTTATATACAAACGTTTTTGTTTGTCTACAGAAAACAATTCCAATTGTAGGACGATGACAAATGTATTTAAAGTACTATCATAAACACAATAGAATGTGTTTTGTTTACCGCTCTCGGTTTAATCACAAATAAGACTGTTGAAAACATTCCTGGTGCTTTACTGAACTTGTGAAAATGAAATCATTCCATCAATTGGTTATTGTGCTAAATTATTTAAGTTGAAATTTTACAAATGTTTTTTTTTGTAATGTTTAACACATTCCCAACAATTGCTCATGCAAAATGCCATTTAATGGAGAAAGGAAAAGGAAAACTCTGTGCCTGGTGTTGAGTGAAATTGGAAAACACCAAACATGTAGACAAGAAAAAGAAGAGATTGGGGCTAGCAGGAATTGCCGTGAATCTGATGACAAGAGGAAATGTTCTTCCAGAAAGAGACATACTTGTGTAACTAAAACAATATCAAATCTTTAACTGTATGAAATTATTGATGTGGGGGTTGGTACAAGGAACGGGACTTCAAGCCAAGATCACCATTTATAGCAGTATCTACCTGTCTATCAAACAGCTGCGCCATGAGTGCATGATACGTCCGTCATATTTTCAAAGAATAAAGTTCAATTACTTCTCAATGTCATATTAGCTAATGTATGAAAATCAAAAGTTAACTTGCATCAATAGATATAAACAATTCACCAAAGTTTGATGATATTGCCGAAAGCATTTTTGAGTTATTATTAAAAAAACCACTTATAAATCCCCCTATCTTATGAATAAAACCTTATGACTTGGAAGTGTAAATTGTAAAATTTGTAAAATTATAAAGGAAGCTTACATCAATAGATATAAATAATTCATCAAAGTTTCATAAGAATTGCTGAAAGCATTTTTGAGATATTGTCTGAAAAGTGGAAAATCCCCGTTTTTGACTCACCTGACCCGAAGGGCCAAGTGAGCATTCCTCATCACTTTGGTCCGGCGTCCGTCGCCTGCCGTCGTTAACTTTAAAAAAAAATCTTCTCCTCTGAACTAATGGGCCAAATTTTACCAAACTTGTCCACAATCATCATTGGGGTATCAATTTAAAAAAAATGTGTCCGGTGACCCGGCCCGCCAACCATGATGGCCGCCATGACTAAAAATACAACATAGGGGTAAACTGTAGATTTTTGCTTATATCTCTGAAACCAAAGCATTTAGAGCAAATCGACCTGGGAGGGGGGATTGTTAATCAGGTCAAGTTCTATCTACACTGAAATTTTCATATGAATTGGACGACCCGTTGTTGGGTTGCAGCCCCTTAATTGGTAATTTTAAGAAAATTTTACAGCTTTTTGTTATTATCTTGAATATTATTATAGAAAGAGATAAACTGTTATCAGCAATAATGAACAGCAAAGTAAGACCTAAAAATAAGTCAACATACCCAAGATGGTCAATTGACCCCTTAAGGATTTATTGCCCTTAATATTCACTTTTAAATAACTTTCATGAATTGTATACATTTTTTAAAAATATTTTAATAGTATTTCCCACTGTAACTACTAGGCCAAGTTCATTATAGATAGAGATAATTGTAAGCAACAATAATGTTCATTAACGTAAGATCTACAAACACGTTACCATCACCAAAACACTATTTTGTCATGAATTCATCTATGTCCTTTGTTTAACATGCACATATACCAAGGTGAGCGACACGTGCTCTTTGGAGCCTCTAGTTTTATGAATAAAATCCTGTATACTGCATACCTGCCAACTGTCATTATTTGCGGGGGATTTCCCCCATGAAGGCTCCGAAATGGAAATTTTGAAAGAGCAATTTTGTTCACAATTTTAAACAAAACATTTGATTTTACAAGGGCTATAGGATTGTAACAGAATGAAGAAGCCTAAAAACAACATTAAAATATATATTAAGGCCCCCTTGAAGGTTTTGTAAGACTGTAAAAGCAATATTGCACGCTAAACTGACATGGGCATTTTGAAAAGTTAACAGCCTAAACAGGTATGATACTGGAAATGTAAAATCTAGAATTAAAAAACAAAAAGGAGTCCATGTCAAAAGATATAAACAATTCACTAAAATTATTTGCAAGTTGGTTAAAGCATTTTTGATTTTTGTCCGAAAACTGGAAAATTATCCTTTTTTAATGAATAAAACCCTATAAACTTAGAAAGGTAAAATCTAAAAAATTTAAAAACAAAAGGGAGCTCAGGTCAATAAATATAAACAATTCACCAAAGTTTAATGCAAATTGTAACATAAATTGGATTTTTTCCTTTGATGTTTTTATGAAATAATTTGCTTAAAAAGTGTGGTGAGGGAAAACCATGGTATATTATATGCAAATTAATGTTGTACCATACTTTGCTAATTAAATATGCAACTCAACTAGAATTCAAAGGGAAAAAGGCGGAGCTCCAGCCATGGTATAACATATTCATGTTCATGTTATTCCATGGCTGAAGCTCCACCTCTTCAGTTTAAAATGTATCCGCCTCTTGAATATTTAGGAAACTGTTAAACGTACTAAAAGGTCAAGATCTCCATTTGTTTTCATTTCATAACAAAAAGCAAAAAATTATGTGTACCCAAATCTTAAGAAACTTTTTTTAAACTATATAGGACTGTTACGAATTCCCCTAATTTTGAAACAATTACTAAATGTTTTTCTTTAAGTTGTGAAAAAATGAAATGTGAAACTATCGTTCCCTTTGTAAAGATCCAATTAAATTTCGATTTAAAAAAGGGGGTACCTATAGAAAAGGGAATAAATATCGGCTACAAATATCTGTGAAAAAAAAACATTCCCCCCCCCCCCCCCCCCGATCAATTAGGGGAACGTACACTTTCTACGCTCCCTGGATCCGCTACTGTTTAAATACAGTGTGTTATCATTAAACTTGTGTTTTAAAAATAAACTCATAATCGAATGAATAAAATAACGGAAGAAAAGCAGTTTGTAAGAAAACTAGAAATGTGTAAATATGCATTTTTCAATGAGATGAAAATTCTGTAAAATATGATTAATTTAATTGTATTATACATTGAAAACAAACAAACAAAACAATTCTTACTGTCATTAGAATAATTATTTAATCCTTGTCGCTGGAATCCAATATTTTTATTTACCTCAATCTGATGACATTTTGAAATTACCTGCGCAAACATTCATACACGGGGCACAAAACTAAATAAAAATCGTGAAAATCCGACATTTTCTCTCCATTTTTACAAAATCAGGGGAACTATTACATGAAATACACAGAAGATCATACACGAGGCGCAAAGATGACTTGCGCGAGCTTCCATTTCATTGGATAAAACTGTAAGTAATCAGTTTTCAATATTAGTTGAAGGTCTTGAAGCTGTCAATCATTTTATTTATATTACAAATTTTATATACCATGTGTCTTACTCATTAACATATTTAAACAAACTCATCCTTCGGATTCGTTTGTTTAAATATGTTAACTCGTAAAAACCATGGTATATATAGTACTTGATAAAAGCGTTTTTGAGTTAAATGTCCCAAATGTTGATGACGGACGGACAATGAAATTGAGACTGAAAATGTGTCAAAGAGACAACAACCCAACCATAGAGTAGACAAAAGCTGATGGCCAGCAATGGGTCGTCAATATGTATCTTTATTCTCATAAACCAAAGAACAATGCAGTATACCAAAATACATCCTGTAAACAGGCGTATAAAAAGTAGCACAATTCTGTTGTTGACTAAACAGCTGTTATTGACCTTTATGCTTTGAAAACGTGACGAGCGTATCATGTGGTCAGGACATGTATTTCCATTCTCTAAAGTTAACCTCAACCAAATGTGATAAAACTTAATCAAAATGATAATTACTACAAAATACAGATCAAGTTTGAATTTTTGTGATGTCACTTTAACTATTCAAGAGTTTGTCTGTATGCTAAACCTTTTCGACTACAAGCCGGAAGAATAATTATTTAAAAAGTTTAGTTGGAAAAGAAGAATTTTACTTGTAGTTTAGTGCACAGACTGCGAGTTATATGTCCTTTAACATATAGAAGAATTTCTAAATTTTTCAATTTAGTTCTCCAACTTATATGTAATAAAATTGAGAATGGAAATGGGGAATATGTCAAAGAGACAACAACCCGACCAAAATAGAAAAACACAACAACAGAAGGTCACCAACAGGTCTTCAATGTAGCGAGAAATTCCCGCACCCGGAGGCGTCCTTCAGCTGGCCCCTAAACAAATATATACTAGTTCAGTGATAATGAACGCCATACTAATTTCCAAGTTGTACACAAGAAACTAAAATTTAAATAATACAAGACTAACAAAGGCCAGAGGCTCCTGACTTGGGACAGGCGCAAAAATGCGGCGGGGTTAAACATGTTTGTGAGATCTCAACCCTCCCCCTATACCTCTAACCAGTGTAGAAAAGTAAAAGCATAACAATACGCACATTAAAATTCAGTTCAAGAGAAGTCCGAGTCTGATGTCAGAAGATGTAACCAAAGAAAATAAACAAAATGACAATAATACATAAATAACAACAGACTACTAGCAGTTAACTGACATGCCAGCTCCAGACTTCAATTAAACTGACTGAAAGATTATGATTTCATCATATGAACATCAGGCACAATCCTTCCCGTAAGGGGTTTAGTATCATACCATCATAACATATATGAGAAGAACATAACCCGTGTCATGCCAACAACTGTTTTTAGAATAAATGTGTTTAGTTCCGACGCAAAGACCTTATCAGTGACTCAATATTAACGCCAAAATATGCAATCTTTAATGACTTGACAACAGTATCGTAATTATATCCCTTCTTAATAAGTCTATTCAAAGGTTTTGTAAGTTTATGAGGTGAATACTGACACCTTTGTGCTTTATAAAGAATATTTCCATAAAAAATTGGATATGAAATACCTGAACGTATAAAAAGTCTGCATGTTGAGCTATATTTACGAATGATGTCTTTATACCGATGATAAAATTTAGTAAATGTTTTGACTAGTTTGTGATATCGAAAACCCTGGTGTAATAATTTTTCAGTAATACATAAATTTCTCTCGTTAAAATCTAAAACATTGTTACATACACGAGCGAATCGTACAAGTTGAGATATATAAACACCGTAAGATGGTGACAAGGGAACGTCACCATCTAAAAACGGATAATTAACGATAGGAAATGAAAAATCATCCCTTTTATCATAAATTTTAGTATTCAGCTTTCCGTTAGTGATATAGATATCAAGATCGAGGAAAGGGCAGTGGTCATTGTTAGTATTAGCTTTATTTAAAGTGAGTTCACCAGGATAAATTTCATTAATATACATACTGAAGTCGTCATTATTGAGAGCCAAAATATCATCCAAATATCTAAAAGTATTATTAAATTTGTTTATCAGATGTTGTTTTGATGGGTCTTTGCTTATTTTTGTCATAAATTGTAACTCGTAACAATACAAAAAGAGGTCCGCAATAAGTGGTGCACAATTAGTCCCCATTGGAATTCCGATAATCTGACGATATACGGAATCCCCAAAGCGAACAAAAATTTTATCTAGTAAAAATTCAAGGGCATATATAGTATCAAAGCATGTCCAATTAACATAGTTTTTTGTTTATTGCTACTAAAAAATGACCTAAAAGAGTTTGAACATATATATTCACATTCTGATTTTTTGAATGCCCATTTAATTAGGTGTGTGAATTTTTTCTTAATGAGAATGTGAGGCAATGTGGTATACAGGGTAGAAAAATCAAAACTTTGAACAGATTCAAAATCACCAATATAAGCATGCAATTTATCAAGTACTTCCAACGAGTTCTTGACACTCCAAAAGTAATTTATTCCACTATTTTCGAAGGCCTTATTTGAACAATTTATTATAAGGTTTTTAATTGTACCAAGTGTGCTGGTAAGAATAATAGACAATTTAGTAGTTGAACAATGACTTGAAGACGAAATAAATCTATATTTGTAAGGGGTTTTGTGTAGCTTCGGAAGCCAATACATAGTTGGAACTTTCATTGTATTTGGCTCTGCTTGTAAAGCGGAGGCTAAAAGTTTATGTTTGTTACAGATTTCGTTTTCTGAAAATGGAGTCAGTTGGAATGTTGGTGAATTGGTGATTTCCTTTTTCAGAACCTCGATGTAAAATTTACGTCAAACAATATTAATATTATTAGCAGCTTTATCGCCCGGACAAAAACAAATTCCTTGGCTAGTTCTTTTAGTTTATGTTTGATACGAGAAATAGGTTTATTGTGGTTATTGTTAATAGTAAAATGTTCTTTAAAATGTTGAATACGTATATCAACTATCTTCATTACTGAATTAAAAAAAGAGTCCAAAGATTTTTTGTCAGCTTTTTCCCGTTTTATCCATTTCATACAGTAAGTATGGAGTGAGTCGTGGATGATATTACGACACTCATTCCAATTAATAATTGACGGGGGACGATATTTAGGTCCTTTACTGAGAAATGATTTTAACTCTCGGTCTTGAACGATGTTAAGATCTCCTGTTATAACATGGGAAATGGGTCCATAAATATATTCGGAATTACTGCAATTACATGAAGTAGGTGTATTTTCACTGATATTAACATCTTTACACAATTGACTATAATTAAACACAAATTTCCGGGTAGATTTCTTGTAAATATAACAAATAAGAGGTAGCTCAGTATTGTCAAAATATCCAGGAATTTGTGTTCTTTAACAGAATGGTCGTTAAATATACCGGCAATATTTACAAAATCAAAGCCTTTATTGACATACTTAATTTTAATAAAATGTTTTTTATGATCTTCAGGGCGATCAATTTTGGGAAATAATTTAGAATAACAATATGCCATAATAATTTGAACAATTTCATACTTAGGACTGCTATATGAAATTGTGTTGCAATCCTCCAAAATTTTATTTAACTTATTAACCGGTAACGAACAGAGTTTTGTTAACAGATAATGTCTGCCGTTGTTTTTTGAAATAGAAATTAGGTCCGAAATATTGGTATGATTGGCCCGAAATTTTCTTTGATTGCGATTTGTTCTACAACCGTGAGAACGGTTTTTACGAACAGTTTTAGAAACAATATCCAAAATGTTAACGGAATTGGTTCTAGATATATTACCAATTCCCATGATATTATCATTTAGACCGAGAGGGTAAACTGTCTGTAATTTTTTAATCCAATGTAATTCAATTATTTTCCGTGATCGTACAAACTTTGAATGCGATTCACCAGGCTGCTTATTTACTACTTCTAAAGGTTGAACTGCTAAATATTTAAAAGGATGGTTGTGCTTCTTAAGGTGTTGGTAAATGATACTTTTGAATTTATTAGGTCTTTTAAAACGATACAGATGTTCTTGAGTGCGTTTTGATAAATATCTTCCAGTTTCTCCTACGTACTGAATACCACATCCCGGTTTGTTTCATGTGAGTAAATAAATAATACTGTTTGTTTTTCAAGTAATATCAGTTTCAAAATTTAAAGAAAATGTGCGACCATTAAACGTGGACCTTACCGTATTGTTGGTGGAAAGACGGGGACATGTAAGTCATTTTTTGGCATGACACTTATCGATAGAAGGGTAACCACGATTTTTATTGTTAAAAATGTTAGCGATGGTAGTATTTTTAGATAACCGATTTTGAAAATTGAGACGTGTAGATACCCTTTGAACAAGTTTAGTATTTAGTATTTTTCCGTTTCTTAGTTTCATAATTGGTTTGTTAGTGAATTACATAATAAAGGAGCAAAGATTGGCGTCCAGAATATGAACCAGCATACAATAATTAAGTTAAGTAAAAGTGATAAATTTGTTCGGCTGAAAATGTCGAACGCTATCAGTATTAATTACCCGAAAAAAGATAGTGTATATAAGGGTATGACTGATGGCTGACCAATTAGTAGAATGGGGCTGAATATTGAAATACTACTTTTTGATAAACATTCCTAAAGTAATGAACTAGAGCAGTTCTCGCTCGGACACACACTCCATAATCTAGTATATTATAAGAGCATAAACCTGAAGCACGGGGAGGCACTCTACTGCCTCCACACGGCACTAAAGACAAACTCTGTAAAAAATAAAATTGAGAATGGAAATGGGGAATGTGTCAAAGAGACAACAACCCGACCAAAATAGAAAAACACAACAACAGAAGGTCACCAACAGGTCTTCAATGTAGCGAGAAATTCCCGCACCCGGAGGCGTCCTTCAGCTGGCCCCTAAACAAATATATACTAGTTCAGTGATCTAAACAAAATGTTATGAATTGTATACTCAATACTTATTGCCACACAATCGGACCAAGTACACATTGCATCACTTTCAACTGCCCTGAATTATGTCTTATTATAACTTTATGCAAGCGAGGTCATTATATGTGTCCAATGGAATTTATTTAAATAACGGAAAAAACCCATTGCTTTCATGTTTCACTTTGCGGTAAAAATTTCCTAAAAATCGCCATATTTGGACGGAGCCCGGTGATGAATTTGTATTCTATATTCATATCTGTAGATTTAATTTATAGTTTTACTGAAGATTAAATGTATAATTTGCCCACTGTTAATTTTTGAAAAGGTTGAAAGATCAATCTTTCATTTAAAGCATTATAAAATTAACTAGGTTAACAATGATAGATGGTTTGTATGCCGCTTTCAGCAATATTGTGATATTTCGAGATGTTTTGGATGCAATTAGATGTCCTGAATATTAGTTCTCAACCGACCAGAATCAACATTAAATATTATACAAATTACAATTGGTTCCCTGGCCCAAGGGAGATATGTTAGTTTGTTCACCATGTTTCCCCCGAAGTTAGTGTCCGAGGGAAAATGTGTCTGATTTAGGGTAAACAAATCTAGGGAAGCCGGTAAGTGTCAGGGTAGAGTTTTATTTTTAAACTAAGCTAACTTGTTTAAACGACTTAGCTAAGTTGTTATAACGACTTAGCATATTTATCTTGTTATAACAACTTAGCTAACTTGTTTAAACGAGTTGGCTAAGTTGTTATAACAAGATAAATATGGTAAGTCGTTATCACAACTAAGCTAAGTCGTTTAAACAAGTAAGCTAAGTCGTTATAACTACTTATCATATTTATCTTGTTATAACAACTTAGCTAACTTGTTTTAACGACCTAGCTTACTTGTTTAAACAACTTAGCTAAGTTGTTATAATGAGTTAGCATATGTATCTTGTTATAACAACTTAGCTAACTTGTTTAACGACTTAGCTTACTTGTTTAAACAACTTAGCTAAGTTGTTATGACGGACAAGCATATTTATCTTGTTTTAACAACTTAGCTAACTTGTTTTAACTACTTAGCTTACTTGTTTTAACAACTTAGCTAAGTTGTTTCAACGACTCAGCATATTTATCTGGTTATAACAACTTAGCTAACTTGTTTTAACGACTTAGCTTACTTGTTTAAACAACTTAGTTAACTTGTTTAAACAACTTAGCTTACTTGTTATAACGACTTAGCTTACTTGTTATAACGACTTAGCTAATTTCACTCGTTATAACAACTTAGCTTACTTGTTATAACGACTTAGCTTACTTGTTATAACGACTTAGCTAATTTCACTCGTTATAACAACTTAGCTTACTCGTTATTCATTCTTTGCTTCATTTACTTTTTATCTTACTATAATCATTGCTGTACTAATTTTGTAGAAATTAAAAATATTTCTCTGAATAAAAACTACAATAGCTTAATCTTACTATGTTGGATTTAAACCTATTATAGTATTTGGATCAACAAATGTATGCATTATTTGACAGAGATCAGTTGTCATGATCAATAGCACACTAAATAATGCAAGTTAATTCAATCACGTCAAGTTATCGAAACATAAGTTTTGATAGCAATAGTTTAGTATGGTTATGAAAACAATAGCGACACATACTATGTTAAAAGAAAAGGCAGATAATTGAAAGCTTGCAATTCAGTCGTTCATTATAAAGTTACCAGTTTCCAACAAATGGCATGCAAAATGTAGATATCAATTGTCTAATCAGGGAATGTATGAAAAAAGTTAAGACAATATCATTAGAAGGATTTTTTTGGTCCTTTTTCGTATAAAAAACATGATATTTATATCTCATTTTAAATTTTTTCATTGACTACATGTATGTAAGGTATCAGAATGTGTGTAGTTTATTTTCATGTTATTATTTGATCATAACTAATCATCTGATATGATAAGGATTGCAATAATAACAGTTATGCCTGGATTTTTTTCCCTAAAATAAATTTTAAAAAATCCAAAAATTCAAAAGTGACCTTTTTTCAAACAAAATTTTAAAAAAATTAAAAAATATACCCTCTGATATATTTTTGTCAAGAATGCATCATATGCAATATTTTATAATGATCATCTTCGTTTATGCCAAAAAATCTGGAAAAAAAAATTTTGAAGCCATAAAATTGGGTTATTTTGTGTTTTTTTGCAAATCTTGATTTTTTGAAAAACATCAAATTTTAAATTTCAAATTTTTTACTTTAGATGAAAAAACTTTCGAAACTTTCAAATGTATTTTAAAACACTAATATATAATAGCTGAATAGCAAAAAAAAATTGGGGATAGATGTGTCCAGTGTATTGGGAAAAATAGCTGGTAAAAAGGGTAAAAATAGAGTTTTCATCGAGCATTTTTGGCGTTTTTCAACCAAAATCAGAGCAACGTGTTTCCATGGCAACCAACACTTCAAATTTTTAAATGAGTATTATTTTTGTTGTCAGTGCATCATTACTAACCCATGATCTGAAAATGAAGGATATCCATGAGTATGCATTTCTCATTTTCTTTGAAATCCTTTGATGCTTACAGAGAATGACTCTTTAAAAATTGCCAAGTTAAACAAGCTACAATAAAGTTTACAAGGATCATTTTGAAGGCAGGTTTTAAAATTTCTTGAAAATTGTGTATTCTTCTACGTAGATTAGAAGTCCACAGAGTGGATTGATTGTTTTATTAACTATATACACTTCTGTAAATAAATAAGTTTTTTTATTTATTTTATTGTGTGCTTCGATTTTTAAAGAGATGTACAAGATCATATATGAAGATTTTTTCAAAAACTAACCCATTTAGGGAGCTACCATTTGATATTTATGGGGAGGAGAGGATGAAATTTGAAACAAGGCAGGATGAATAAGGGGACGACCATTTGATATTCTGGGGGGGGGGGGGGGGGGGCCAGGAGGATTTGTTTTTGATCGGTTATTTATTTTTGTAACCTGAGAGGACAGATTATTCATTTTCTGCACTATTGAAGCAAGATTTTTCATTTTCATTAAGGAAAGGGACTGATTATTCATTTTCACAACAATATTAATTATTCGAAAAAATACATTTTTTTATATATTTGTTAGTTACATGTATGAATAATACATGTATAGTCAAGTCATAATGTACCATTTAATCAGAAAAGATCATTATCCCCTGCAGGAATTTTAAGACTCAAGAAATCATTCATAACCATGATAACCTCGGACACATACTTGCATGTGTAGAAGAGGACAATATAATATACAAACATTTTACGATAATACATAGCGATACAGGAAGAACGAAACAAATACATAGTAATAATAATATTATAAAAGACAATTGTATAATTAGATTTTATTTAAGTATTTTATAATTTTCTTCACATAATAAATAATGTATCATTTATGTTCCCAAGCAATATACATGTATGTCATACATACATAGTAATAAAGTTGAGCTAGTTTTACCTAGCCTCTTTGAAAAGTATTGTCCAACATATTTTGCCGAGCGGAGCGATGCAAAAAATTTTTGGAAGGGTTTTGGAACCGCTGAGGGCCCAAGAAGCTATAGACATGCCGAGTTATTTATTTTCAATACATTGCAAGTCAGGTTATTTATTTTCAAACTACCACAGAACAAACCATTTATTTTTTGTGATTATCAAGGCTGAGTTATTTATTTTCAAAATCCTCCTGCCCCCCCCCCCCCAGAATATCAAATGGTCGTCCCCTAACTTAACTAAATAACAGTCAGGATGACAGTTCATGCAAACAAAAATCAGCATAATCCTAGACCCTACCTACCCCCTCATAAACTTCAAATGGTAGCTCTTTTACTTTTTTACTTTTAAGAAATATAATCCGTCTTGCTTCAGACTATTGAAATAATTCACAATGCAATAATAACAAATGTATGCACAGAATGAAAGAACATCGAAAGTTTCACCTTGCAAATGGTTACATTATTTGAATACCCTAAACTGGATATTTGTATGCCATTTATTAATATGTTTTTTTTTTCTAAATCCATTGATCATGTATTAGCTGGGTTTATACTTGATATATTGCATGCAGTTTTTGATATGTTCTGTTTCCTGCTCATTTGCACAGTAGCGTAAGCCTCTCGTTCTTCATTTTGCCTACATAGGTTATTAAAATTGCCCGCGATGATTGCTATAGGCATAGCAAGAACTAATAATCCACACAAACTACATAAAACTCCAACTACCTTTCCTAGTGGACCAACAGGATAAACATCTCCATAACCGACAGTTGTCATGGTTACAACTGACCACCAAAACCCGACTAACATATTTGGGAACGAATCTGGTTCTCTTATTTCTGTGTAATATATCAAGTTTGCAAACATCCAACCAAAGACCAAAAATGTAATCAGAAGCAACAACAGCTCCTTGACACTGTCTTTTATTGTTATAAACAATATCCGTAGGCTACTGTATTGTTTTGCCAGTCGAAAAAATCTAAAGAGACGCAACACAGATACTACTTCACAAAAGCAAAGAAAGTAAGCCAAACGTATGTTAGTTATCAAGTCCTTATCATAGTTTTCTATTACTTCATACCGTATCCACATAATAACAAACAAGTAAATATCTAAAATATTGAGCCATTCTTTCAAAAACCGTTTCTTGACGGGACATGCCAGAAAGCGAAATACTGTCTCCATTGAAAAGAAGAAATTTACAGCTAAATTCGTTCTATGAAGCCAATTAGGCTGTTCACTGGTTGCCAAATGCATCTCTTTTGGATTATCTGTGTTCATCCAAAATGTCAAGTTTATAAACTCAGCCTTCTTCAAAAATGCATCGGTGTCTGTGTGTTGTATTCGAATTCCCGGATGTGTTATCAAGCACGGTAAACTTGCAGAAATTAAAACTATGCTTAAATATACGAAACTGAAAACCTGAAAGAAATACAAAAACGAAAGAACATTTAAATCAAATTTTCACAAATATACTGTATGCTTTCTTCCAAAAATCAAAATATCATACATATTTATACTTTAAAAAATCTAGCAATGCCCTTTTTAATTCTAAGATTTGTTTGTTACATATAGTTCATACGGGAAAAAGTTCTGTCCTTCAAATCAGATCTCACTCAAAGGCGTTGAAATTTTGAATTTCTAACCAAACATGGTTTTCTTTCATACGCCTTAAACTTTTTGTATTGTTATCAGCTATAATTCTAAACGTTTGAATAAACCGTGAATAAACAAACTTTAGTCATGTTAAAGTCAAAGCATCATTCAAACATGTTTTGAAATAAATTTATTTCCGATGAAAACACCTTGAAGTTGAATCAATAGTGGTACAAACAAAACCCATTTTTAATGACTTTACAACAGTATCGTAGTTATTTACCCATTAATAAGTCTTTTGAAAAGTTTTGTGTGCTTTGAATTTGAAGACGGCATTTTAATGTTCCGTAAAGAAACGCAATATAAAAAAAAATAGAACGTGAATAATGTAAAACATGTCTGCCCGTTGATTTATATTTACGAGTGATGAAAGAGTTTTATCAATGGTCCTATGAATGTAAGGGACTGTTTTCTAGAAAAGATCTTCTTTAAACTTTACAAAATAACTTACTCTGGCCCAAATAGACGAAGACGGTTCATCAAGGAACAGCCATAGTCTTTGACAAATTTTTGCAATGACCGAGGTTGAAGTGCATTCTGATTGGTTCTGTGTTGAAAACACTGCACGCAACACATTTGAAATGTCTTGCCTTTTCTTAAATGATGACATTGTCTTATGACAACATTCGGAAACTTCAGTTAGAGGTATTTTCCAAAATTTCAGTTCAGCTTCCCATAACCATCCACAGAGGTGTTTTGGAAGATGAATACAACCATTTCTGTAATAGTCCAACATTGTATTAAAAAGTTCTGGGTTCCTGTCAAAATAGAATGATTTATCCTCATTGATGTAGCAATCGGATTCAAAGGTAATTGATCCAAGAAGCGTATTGGGATATTTTCGAAGTGACGACATCTTTGCAGTGAAAACTGTTCCACCAACGTTTATACAAATTTTATCATCCATTGTAGCCTAAGAGAGAAAAAAAGTAAGCCATTAGTGGGTTTTTTTATCAACAACTTTGTTAAACCACTAAACATATGTATAATGCGTCTCGTGTTATTTTATCTAAGCAATTGAACCTCAGTATCAAAGCGAAAATTATGACCAGCGAGATTGTTATCTATTCCCCTCGTATTAACATGCCAACATATTTTGTAATAGTCTTGCTCAAACACGACAACAAAGTTTACCACATACACGCAATGAAACGATTTGATTTTCGGGAACAGTTCCAAGTAATTTATTTTCTGGTTGAGAGAGGTCTCATTGCCAACTATACCACATCTCCATTTTAAATGAAAGTCAAGTTCAAATTAAACATGCATCTCAAAACAGAAATTTAATTTTACAATTTCATGTTTTTTGAGTGCTAAATTATCAATATCTAGGAGAATGGAGAAAATAAGAAATGCGATATACTGAAAAAAAGGCTAGTAGTCCCATTGCTACGAAAAAGTGACTGGTACCAACTGATACCACTCATTACATTTAAGTTTTGTCATTGTGATCCACTCATTTATAATATAAATGGACTGAAATGTAGTCACTGTAAGCTTGTTTTACAAAAATATGCCAAAACTAATATATAGAGTGCATCTTTTTCTAACACAAACGATGCAAACGGATAAGCGAGCACATGGTTTGATCATTTCTTTCTAACATACGTTTGCAAAGTTTACATACACTTTGACAAACTATGCACTCGCTACTGGTGCGTATTCAGTTTTTCGATCATCGTTTTTTTTATAGTAAAAACGCTACATGTTTCTATATTCAACCTGATTAAACGATATATTTTTCTACGTTTGTAAAAAGTCTGTTTACCAACAACATGTGCATGCATTATTGAAAGTACAAACAGGGTCAGTGAAGACTTTTTAACTGATGTATTTGTTTCTACTTTTATAGCGTCAAGAAAACAGCAACAAACGCCACACTAAGTTTACAAAATTTTAGTTAGAAAGACATGCACTCAAAATGTAGCCTACCTTTACACGTTCGGTTTAAAATCAATTGTCATATCTCGTATTTTTATAATCTGCCAATGTTAGATTTTGAGTCCCACTTTTACATATGTCACGTAATTTTAGAATCTATCAAACAATTTTTTCGAGTCCCTCCTTTACTATTGTTTTTTTTAATTGTTCTCACTTTTTATTAAATAGAACTGATGATGAAATCGAAATCGAAACGATTATCCTTATCAATTTCAATATTTCAATTATTTCTTTTTAAACTGAAATTTATAACTTCAAAATAACATTCCCTTCGGAGTATTCAGAGGTGCTGTACTACTTTTGGAATATATTTGTAATGACGCAGATGAAACACATCATTAAAAAATACTCACAATGGATTTCAGGTATTACATTTCCTTATATAAACTGTTTTATGATTATTGCATTTACGATTTACTTCATCAGTAATTATTTATAAGGTAAATATACAAATCAAATATTATGCCGATTACCACATTAACAATCAATAATGTAACGCAAAAATAATGTTTACTCAAATCCAGTTTATCTAAATCTGGAATTGCAATATTTTGAACAGGGAATCTACATTATCAATGATAATCATGAAGGAATTTTAAATTAAGTTTCCATACATATCGTTGTACCCGTATTGAACAGGTCAGGAATAACCACCAATGGGTGGATTATATATATACTGAAAGACTTTAGAAACGCAACACCTAAATAAATCAGACGTTTACAAATATAAATAAATGATATATTACACACGTTCATGGTATATACGAATATTAAATTAATTTTTCAACGTTACAGACAAAATTTACTGTCAATCGAGAAACAAATGACGTAATGTTTCGTGTCAAAGTAATGAGGTATACACTAACAGTCTGTTTTTAAATAATCGGTATCAGTTGAGGCTACCGTTGTTCCGTAGGAAAGCTTCTAATTTCGTTCGCATTGATTGACAAAGGTGTCTTACTGTTATGCGGGGGATGTTTTGCCATTCCTGTTGTAATGTGATACCAAGTTCAGCCGGGGTAGTCGGCTGATTCGGACGAGAACGAACGCGTCTGCCCAAATCATCCCACATGTGTTCAATGGGATTTAAGTCTGGTGAAAGAGCAGGCCATTCGAGAACATCTACTCCATTCAAATCAATCTAGCGGTATGCGCACGTGCATTATCATGTTGGAAAGTCAACTGATTTTACTGTCTATGACGTCGTAGCTCGAAACGACAACTGGCTGCAAAATTTCATCAATATAGCGTCTAGCTGTTAATGTGCTATTGACAATTATCAACCGCGTCTGAATTTTTTTGTTAATAGCGCCCCATACCATTACACCTCCGCCACCAAATCTGTGACGTTCAAGCACAGGCCTAGGGTTATCTGCATTTTTTCTTCTGTATATTCTTGTTCTCTCGTCTGCAAAACTGACATTGAACCGTGATTCATCGGAAAACACAACGTGAGTCTAGTTTCTCCGCTGCTGTAGCTGTTGCCTGGCCCATTGCTGTCGATCTAATCTATGACGTGGAGTCAAAATCATCCCTTTATAGGGTCTCCTACATCGAATTTGACGACGTCTAAGGATACGGGATACTGTTTTAGGATTTATTGCTCTGCCATGGCGTCCAATTAAATCGTTTGCGGTTGACGTCGCTGTCGTAAATCGATTCTGCAAATGACATAGTCTGATGGCATTTTGTTGGCGTTACGTTGTTAATTGTGGTTGGCCAGGTCTCGGACGATTTTTTACTGTTCCTGTTAATCTGTGGCGTTGACATAAACGACTGATTTACTTACATTGAAATGTCTTGAAACAGCACATTGACTCATTCCTGCCTGTAACATTCCGATAGCTTGATTACGACTGCCATTATTGAGTCGCGGCATTGCGAAATCCAAATAAGTAAAATTGATTAAAAGAAGGCAAAGAATGTAACGAACATTTTAGACAAGAACAACCGGTTTAAAATTTATTCAGCTACCCGCCGTCCTGCGTCTCGCATTTCATGCTGCGGTCGTAATTACCTGGCTCGCTCAGGTAAGACAATGATTGATTTTTACTAACCAAATAAATGTTATGACGGGCGTAAATAACAAAAAAACATATTTTTTTACTGTTTTCGATTTTTTTTTTTAGAAAATAGGTGTTGCGTTTCTAAAGACGGTCAGTATACATCAATTGACGTATAATTCACAAAATGGTTGATAAAGAGATAGACCAATTAACAATGATTAACGTTTAATGTTCTTTTTTCAGACGATAAAATCTTAAAATGATATTCGCGGTTTTTTGACATATACCATCTGAATGGTACTCATTGATGACATGAAGTCCATTCTGATTGCTCATGCTGCATTTGCAGTGACGCATTTATAAACTATTTAACAGCTCCTTTACCCACCTATTAATTCTTTGTTTGAGCTTTCAAAACGTATTTCTATCCCTCGATTGCTTGTGTAAATTCATTCAATTACTAGTAACAACTGGAAGCTGATACAGCTGCTGAAACATCCCAAACGTTGTTGGTGAGAAGTTGTCATCAAATCCGTGAAAACTATCTCCATCAAATGGCGTAGATAGTGCAGACGAGTAGAAGAAATGTACGGCCAACAGTTTTATCAGAAATAAATGGGTAGTAATATTTCAAGTATATATGGGAGTCGGTTATCTATACATTAACTAATTTCCTGTCTGAAAAGTTAGAGAGACAATTAACGACATTAAAATTTCATAAGATATTTAGGTATTAATATGTACATTTCTAAAATCTACGCTGCTCCACTATTAGGATCAAATCATAGGGAATAGAACACGGTGATAGGACGTCAACGGGTGCCACATGCAAATATGCAAACATCATACAACATAGTAATAGTATATAAAAACGTACTTGCGGCAAAATACTAGTAAATCTATCACTTCCCAAAAAAATCGGTAAAAAATCAATTTTCACATATTTTTATAATCTTCCAATGTATGTTTTCGAATCCCTCTTTTTAACATGTTTTAAGTTTTTAGTTGAATAAAATTGATGATGAAATCGAAAGCGATACTATTATCCTAAGGTACATTTCAATTATTTCCTATTAAACTAAAATTAACGATGTCAAAATAACATTCCCTTCGGAGTTTTTAGAGGTGCAGTATTATTTTTGGAATTTATTTATAATGACGCAGATGAAACACATCATTAAAAAATACACACAATGGATTTCAGGTAGTACATTCCCCTATATAAACTGTTTGATGATTAGGTGCAGGTACCAGTTTTGGTGTACCAGAACATGTGTCCCACGCAGAAATTTTGTTATAGTAAAGCATTGAGGTATAAAATTGCATCATGTGGACTAAAAAAATAAATGAAAATCCTAGGCTAGTGTACTACACAAGTAAGTAGTTGCATACACAGGTTGGGGATTTCCTTCACACATGGGTCTAATCAGATGTCAAAATTGTGGTCTCCTCACTTGACGGCATCCAATCAAAGTGGGGAAAACATTCATTTTTTTGTAAATAAAAATATCTTGAGATTTTGATTGTAAGGATAGGTTCGGACAAGGCTCTAATTCACTAAATATCTCTTGAATTTTGCCTAAAATTCTTGTCGGCTTTTAGCAGGATTCTGCAGGTGAGCATTAGATTGGTATCAGAGCATCATATGTTTTGCCTTATTTGCAATGCAATTATAAATTTTTAAATCTCCATGCTGGAGAGACACCCATGTCTGGCATGTCAGTTAACTGCAAGTAGTCTGTTGTTATTTATGTATTATTGTCATTTTGTTTATTTTCTTTGGTTACATCTTCTGACATCAGACTCGGACTTCTCTTGGACTGAATTTTGATGTGCGTATTGTTATGCTTTTACTTTTCTACACTGGTTGGAGGTGTGGGGGGAGGGTTGGGGTCTCACAGGCGTGTTTGACCCCGCCGCATTTTTGCGCCTGTCCCAGGTCGGGAGCCTCTGGCCTTTGTTGGTCTTGTATTATTTGAAATTTTAGTTTCTTGTGTACAGTTTGGAAGTTAGTATGGCGTTCATTATCACTGAACTAGTATATATTTGTTTAGGGGCCAGCTGAAGGACGCCTCCGGGTGCGGGAATTTCTCGCTACATTGAAGACCTGTTGGTGACCTTCTGCTGTTTTATTTTTTTATTTTGGTCGGGTTGTTGTCTCTTTGACACATTCCCCATTTCCATTCTCAATTTTAATTTTATATTATTTGTATATAGGCTTGAATGAATTTTCAAGAAAATAAAATCATAAATCCATGAAATTCTAAAGATTTATTGTAAAACAACTGGTTTCTGCCACCTTGTTGCATTTACCATTTACTTTGTCGTCATTAATTATTTATAAGGTAAATATACAAATCAAATATTATGCCGATTACCGCATTAACAATCAATAAGGTTATGCAGAAATAATGTTTACTTGAATCTAGTTTGTCTCAATCTTGAATTGCCAATACTTGCGAGAAGTTATTTATTAAACATGAATGAGTTTTAAATCAAATATACATAACTATCGTTTTACCTGAATTAAAAATATGGCTCTTCTCGGAAGCCTGCTTGTGTGTAAAAGCAGCAACATTTATGACAGTTCTATCGAGGTACAGAAACAATGTGAGAACAAAAGAGAAAATAATCTAAGTAATCCTACCATATTGTTAATTTTATAATAAAGTTTAGTATATTTATTTAACTTTAAACGAAAGAAAGAAACCACTGCATACATGTTTTCCATCAACTCTGCATCATCAAGTAACCCGTTGTTCAGTTAAATAATTTGATATATCTATTTCTCTATGAATCATATAATACCATTTGAAAGAATAACGTTGCAGTGAGAACTTGCCAAGGAATAAATACGAAAAGTTGCAATTTATTTTACATCAGTGTGTAATGTTCAGGTGGACCTGGATCCCGCAATGTCCAAATTAATATATCTGTTCATATGGAAAGTCGTGAAAATATAAAACACAACATGTGACAGACCGGCAATAGGAAATATTTCATCGTCTTTAGCAGCACGGATAACATGTAACTATATACCCTGTTTCAAGTTGTGTGCAGGTTTTCGTTTGTAAACACTGAGTGAGGAGCTTGGACAAACGCCATTGGTTTTTTTTCAGTTGACTTGATGTGGTACAGATGCATTTGCACGACCATTTATATTCTTATCGGTCTTTCGAAATTGTAGAAAACCAATTAATGAAATCATTGAAGAAATGGGATTGCTGCCAAAGGATTAAAACCAACAAACTTCTAGTAATGATATTTAAACTTATTTTTGCGGTGATTTAGAACACAGCATATTCATTCTTATATGCTAATGCTTATTTTTACCATGTCGTAGCTCTGCTTTGTGTTACAGAAATCCTTAAATCCGTTGTTTGATCCTTTATATCAACCCTGTTTAAAGCGGCTATAAAATATTTATATTTTTTATATCAACCCTGTTTAAAGCGGCTATAAAATATTTATATTTTTTGGTGCAAGGTCTGAATTTACTATATATACGACAATCAAAATAAAGTCAGTTTTGACAGACAATAACCGACGAGATTACAAGCTTCTGCCTAAAAGTACAGGAACTTGCAATATGTGACGCGAAGAGCGCGAAGTTATTAAAAAATTTGACAATGGTAAATACCAAAAAGTAAAAGAAATAAATTACTAGTGGACCTATGGCCGCAACACCGAAATTAACTGAAACACGACTCGATGAATGACAGGATTGTGATTTTTGTCCATTTCTTTCCTTTAATACATACCTATTAAAAAGTACAACAACGGGAATGTATATAGATATAGGAAGATGTGGTGTGAGTACCAACGAGACAACTCTCCATCCAAACAACAATCCAAAAAAGCAAACCATTAAAGGTTAAAGTACGGCCTTCAACACGGAGCATTGGCTCACACCGAACAACAAGCTATAAAGGGCCCCAAAATTACTAGTGTAAAACCATTCAAACGGGAAAACCAACGGTCTAATTTATTTCACATTGTATTTATAGAAGTTTTGAAGGTAAATAACAATAGAATGTCAAATATAATGAAAAAAAGTGTCACATACCTTAACACATCTGATTTAAAACAAATGTCACAGACAGTTTAATATGTCATTATATCCTTTTAAATCCCTCCTGGTTTTTTAAGTGTTCTCACACTAAAACAAACTAAAATGTATTGATAATACCATCAAAAGGGACCTACTTGTAAATTTTTAATTAAATACTAAAATAGAACATAATGACTCCAGAATATGTTTCCCTCCCTCGAGAGTTTTCAGTCTTAGTTCTGGGATGTATGATTAATGACTGAGAAGAAACCCATGAAAGACTTGACAGGTACAATGGTTTCCAGGTATTGCATTTTATAAAAGAAATTGTTTGATGATACTGCATTTAATATTTACTTAGTCAACAATTAATGAAATGGTAAATAGACAAATCAAATATTTTGTGATTTCCACATAGAAAAATCAGTGAGGTCGACCAAATGTTGACCTAAATAAAGAATAACAATACTTGCGACACGGTTGAATTGGATTTTTTTCCGGACAAACTTCAGCGAAAAACATTTTTTTTTTCTGGCGACAAGTTGAAAACATTTTTTTTCTTTTAATATTTGCATTACATATATTGGCAGCTGAAGGTGAAACTATTTTTTTTTCCTCCAAAAAAAACCGGAAACAACTTTTTCTCCAAAACATCCATATCCCCTCGCTGGGTATTAAAATGGAGATTCAAGTCGGTATAAAGTTTAACAAATTTAATAAACGATCCAACAAGAATATAAACGATGTTACAATATTGAGTCCGGTGTTTACGGGTTATGTTCTAGTTCGTAACCTTAACCGAACATAAAACATTTATCAATGTAATATAAAACTCTCACATGGGAGTAGCCACTTGCAAAGTTCAAGTGTATTTTTATTCAGGTAATAAGTACACGTAATTCATTATATATCAAAGAGAATTATGAAAATTGTCTTGTCTCTAACTAGCACTGCAACATCAATATTTGCGACTCTTCTTGGACTATCAACCTGTAAATAAATAATTTTCAAAAAAAGCATCTAGAGCACTTGACTGCAATGACTCAAATGACTTTAACTACTATCAAACCACCCGTGCATGAATTTCTTCCCGCATACCTTATATATCCAATCAAACAGACCTTTCTATAAATAGCATAAACACATGTTCCTTACCAAACAAAACAAAACAAACTAGCATCGATATATGTACAACTTTGATACATATAATTAAGAACCTATCAAAAACTGAACATAAATTGTTTCTCAGAAATATATACAACAGAATAATAAAGAAAAAATGTGTAACTACGGATTAAGCAATTATTGTCCATTGTCCAGATAATCTTTGACACGTAGATACGAAGTCCACATCGGATTAGTAGAAACATATATTTTTAAACAAAAGATAATTGTGTTGGAATATTTGAATTCATAATGACAATTAAAAGATATAATAATTAGAAATAGAAATATCATAGTCCAACTAATTAACATGCTATTCATCCGGTCATAGTAGCAAAGTTTACTAATCTACTGGAACAGTACATTCCTAAATATTAATTTGTTTGCAGTGATCAAGAACAATCTTGCGAAATTAACCCATATTATGTGACGAAATGGCACGAGGAAAATTTCCATTATCTTCGGCAGCACCGGTGCCTTGTCCACATCTATATGCAAGATATGTGTAAGACTTTTGTTGTTAAAACTCTGATAAAGCAAATTGTATGAACGCCATGCTTCTGTCGCTGTTTACTTGATGTGTTATAGATGCAATTACACGGACATATATGTATCCTCTTATTTGACTTGCGAAATTCGAAAAGCCAAAATTTTACAAAAAAAAAATTATTACTCAAAATAAAGTATTTGAACTCTTAGAAAACTGCATTTTTGATAACTTAGACTACGGCATATTTCACCCGAATATATATTGTTTGATTTAGAAATATCGTAGACGTTCAATGTGGCCTGAAATCATTTCCTCCTATAGTTCAGATTTAATATCCTTTGCGAGCATACATGTACATAAACTTTCCAGTATAATATATAATTTGTTTTGAAAGATCTGATATCAGAATCCTCTTCTATGAAGAAATCTGGATTCACTTCTTCAATAAACAATAGTCCTACTTTTTTATCAACTGAATATACAATCTATCTACACACCCATCGTGCAAGGCTTCTCTAAACATTTCTAAGGCAGAATGTTTTGGTTGAGTTTAACGAATACACCAAACTAATAGTTATCAAAAGTACCAGGATTATAATTTTATACGCCAGACGCGCGTTTAATATATAGTACTTGTGTCTACAACGGTTGATAAAAAAAAGATATAAGCATGGTACATTATTCGGTAAATTTTCTCATCCTTTGTGAGTATAGGAAGGCTTACTAAACTACTGAAACAGTACATTCCTAAACCATAATTTGTTTAAGTGATCAGAGACAATCTTGCAAAACCCATAATATGTGACAGACTGGCATGAGGAAAAATGCTATATTCTTTAGCATTTTCGGTTATTCATCTTTACCTATATAGTTATCAAAAGTACCATGATTATAATTTTATACGCCAGACGCGCGTTTCGTCTGCATAAGACTCATCAGTGACGCTCAGATCAAAATAGTTAAAAAGCCAAACAAATACAAATATGTCCTCTTTCAAAATATGTAAGCTTTTGTTGTTAAACTCTGATAGAGCAG
Source organism: Mytilus trossulus (assembly GCF_036588685.1). Taxonomy (NCBI): domain Eukaryota; kingdom Metazoa; phylum Mollusca; class Bivalvia; order Mytilida; family Mytilidae; genus Mytilus; species Mytilus trossulus. The sequence goes on along the minus strand of NC_086380.1, from coordinate 36,298,674 downwards.
CTTGAATAACCGTCATATATTTGTTGCTGTTGACTTGATGTGGTACTGATGCATTTCTAAGGCCACATATCTTCTTATTAGACTTTCGAAATTCGATAAGCCAAAATCGTACTACAAAAACCTACTAATTACTCGGAGTAACAACATTTGAACTCATTGTTTGATAAGTTAGATCACTGCATGCCTCATTCCAATATAAGGCTTGATTTTAAATGAAGTAGACCAGTAATGTGTTGCTTAAAAAAAAAATTCCATTAATATATTTTTCATTCCTTTTGTGAGCGTACATGAACTTTCAATTCTGATACATTTAGTTTTTACGGTACTTTGATTACCTTCTTGAAATATTCCTGATGTAGTTCCAACATTTTAGGAAAACACGTCATATAACATCAATTTTTTTTTTAACTTATCCATTTTATTTCTGTTTGTCTATATACAGATAAATGGCTACTTGGTTTTCTGCCTTTACTGTCCTTTTATTTGATGTGCATGGCTTTCATTCAACTTCTATTTTACGAAGACTAAAAGTCTGTTTGATCCGTCAATAAAACTGCATTTTGTTATCTTTCTGGGTCTATTTTTGGTTATTGATACCTTTCGCTGTCGGAAAATAAAAGAAAACAACAGTTACTGTACTTTATCTAGACTTAATTGATGGAGTTAAGCCTTCCAATTGATATTTTAGAGTGTGTTTTTCTATGTTGTGATGTAATACTATTGTTTCAAAAAAGGGAGAAGGTTTGGAACCATTAAAACGTTTAATCCCGCTGCAAATGTTTGCGCCTGTCGTTTTTTATATGGTTTAGACCGTGTTTTCCCCCGTTTGAATGGTTTTAAACCTAGTAATTTGGGAGCTCTTTATAGCTTGTTGTTCGCTGTGAGCCAAGGCTCCGTGTTGAAGGTCGTACCTTGACCTACATTTTTTTACTGGAATAAATTGTTATTTGAATGGAGACTTATCCCATTGGCACTCATAGTACATCTTCCTATATCTTTTTATTGTTTCTCAAAATAAAATACTTTTAAATGGAAGAAAGAGACAACCAACAGAACACTAAAGATTTATCAACATGGTTCTCTGAACAATCGAAGTTGAACTCAAGTATTCCGGGAGGATACACTACTGTGAGTCATTTTTTTAAATGTGTCAGTGGGTTTCTGTCTCATTCATGAATTACTAGTTTGTGCAAATGGTGTGGGATGCAAGTAAAAGGTGTACTTTAAATATATATTTTAATAATTTATTAATATGTAATACATATAGACTGATATCGTGTATGTTTAAAGTAAAAGATTTCAAAAGATCATTTTGAATGTGGTATAAATAAACTCATCATAGATACCAGGACTAAATTTTGTATATAGACACGCGTTTCGTTTACAAAAGACTCATCAGTGTCGCTCGAATCCAAAAAAGTTAAAAAGGCCAAATAAAGTACGAAGTTGATGGCCATTGAGAACCAAAAGCACTAAAACTTTTGCCAAATACATCCAAGGTAATCATGTCTGAGGTAGAAAAGCCTAAGTATTTCAAAAATTTAAAATTTTGTATAAATAGGTAAGATCATTACCCAAAGTCAGTACTTGGAAAATGTGTTGGAGCATGTTGTGCCGCTTGTGGAGTTTCAATAATTGCAATGCCTATTGTCATCATTGCGACACATTTCAATACGTTTTATTCAAGAATGCAAGATATCCGCAATTTTGAAAATCGTGTCAAAAAGATAAATCATGAGAAGCTTTCCGTAAGAAACAACAGTATTATCCTCAGTCATAGCAAATAGTGACATGCTATTCAATTAAGTCTGCAGCAGAGTATTCATTCTTAAATCGCTAAATATGTGTGAAACTTTATCAAAATTTGTCCAGGTATTGTAAATTATTGCAATATTTTAATTATTGCGAAAAATGCGACAGGGTTATAAACGCAATATGTTTATCTCGCATTTTTTATGTGAATTGAACTTTCTTTTCTCAATATAGCAAAAAGTAAAATCGCAATTTAGTCTAAAATGTATAAATGCACGCAATAGTTTCTAAATTTACAGTCAGTATTTTTAATACCAAGTTTTCTAATATGTCCTTCTTGTAAATGTGATGCAATTTATGTGAAATTACAACAACGATGGTAGCGTCATGCATTTCTATTGCAGATCCAAGATTTTCAAAAAAAGGTTCCGGGGATCTCTAAACTACACTGGAGGCACCATTTAGAGGTGAAAAATTATAGCGATTAAACATTAACAATATATGTCAAAAGGAAGACAAAAAGGGGATAGACATAACAGTATCAGTGTATCAGTTATGTTCTCAGCTGGTAGAATAGTTAACTTTCCTAAAAACTAGATATATCAAGCATTTATAGGGGTAAAATGCTGTTCATTTAAATAAGACAAAGTAGTTCCAATTTAGCTCATGTTCGGATGACATTGAGGATGAATTACATTTCAGTTTGTGTGATCAAATCTTAGTATCCTTCTGTGTATACATATATATAAAAAAATAAAAAGTTAAGAAAAAGATTTGTGTAAATTCATATTTCTTGCACAATATCTGGCATGTTGTAAAATGCCCTTTGGTCCAGTGGCACACTTACTAGTGCTATTCTATGTATTCTACATGTATGTGTATTTTAAGGTATGTTAAATAAAGATGATTAGCAATCAAGAAACTACTAGTAATTTAAACACAGCAGGGCTCGGCATATCCCCTTATCTTACACCTTATTGAATGCTCTAAAAATAAGAGAGAGAAACTCGCCTGTTTTTCACTATTGACATACATTTACATATCTGACATGACTGATATGATTAAATAGAGTACCAATAAATCTTATTAAAAACTATCAAACGATTAGTGGAAGTCTACAAAACAAGTACTAGTATATGTTTTATACCTCCTTACTGTTGTTTAATTTGTCTAACAGTGTTTTCAGTATAAAATGTGGTCCAAAGCTTTATTTCATTTGTAATAAAGTCAATTATGAAAATAATGAAATAAATCGTTTATGTACAAACATTTATCAAATATAAAAAAGAATATGTGGTATGATTGCCAATGAGACAACTATCAACAAAAGACCAAAATAACACAAACATTAACAACTATATGTCACCGTACGGCCTTCAACAATGAGCAAATCCCATACCGAATAGTCAGCTACAAAAGTTCCCGATAAGACAATGTAAAACAATTCAAACGAGAAAACTTACGGCCTTATTTATGTAAAAAAAAATGAACGAAAAACAAATATGTAACACATAAACAAACGACAACCACTGAATTACAGGCTCCTGACTTGGGACAGGCACATACATAAATAATGTGGCGGGGTTAAACATGTTAGCGGGATCCCAACCCTCCCCCTAAACTGGGACAATGGTATAACAGTACAACATAAGAACGAACTATAAAAATCAGTTGAAAAAGGATTAACTCATCAGCTAGACAAAAAATAAAAGTGGACGTGGCCGGGTACTTATACATCCCGACACAAAAAGACACAATGAACAGATCTGAGAGTACTCGCAGTTATCTGACAGCTAGTTCAAAGCCACTAACAACTAATAAAAAAATCATGCCTCTAAGACTAAAAACTCAATCCGTACACATCTAACATACAATGGATTTAGTTTAAAGACGTCATAAACAGCCAGAGAAGGACATGACCTTGTGCAAAGCCAAGTTACAGGTATCGACAGATTGTAGAGCCATGAAAATGTATATAACATACTAGTAATATTTAGTTAGCTTTTAATCTACTGATAACAAAATCAATATTTATACCAATATAAACAATATTCAATGATCTTATTATAGTGTTGAATCGGTAACCTTTTAGAATAAGTTTATTTAAAGGAGCAACAAGTTTACATGGATCATTTCTAAATTTCCGGGCACGGTTAACAACATTTCCGTTTGAAATAAGTTTTCTACAGGTACAACCAAACTTCAAAACCAAATCTAAATATCTATGGAAAAATTTAGTAAAGGTTTTAAGTAACTATGGTAACAATAATATCCCTGGTTTAATAATTTACCAGTTATACATAGGTTGCGTTCGTTAAAATAAAAAACGTTTGTTTTTGATTAGTTTGTATAGTACACAAACCCTATACATTTAATTAAGATATAATATTTACAAATGTCAAAATGTAATTAAAAGTTGCCAAGTAACCGCATTTTGTGATGAAAAATTATATCAACATTCTACGTTATGTAATTGTGAAAAAGGGGGCGGGGGGTAGTGAGTGCCCGTTTAAAAAAGCAAATATATGTGTATACTACAAAGTTTATTACACGTATGGTACATTCCCTTGATTAGCCTATTCCGTGACAAGTTTCGAATTTGACAAGACATTGAAGTCTATTGTAATGTCAAAGTTATAGTATTTCACTTTGCAAATAATTTTGTATTATAGTGCATACATGTACCTTTACTCAGCCAGTTACACTGAGACTCGATCAAAATCTCCATATAAATAGTTCCGGAAACAAAACAGGTTGGTAAAATTATATTAATTTTAATAAATTAATTACAATCAATGTAAATTATTTTCATTACAGTTTTAAGATTCTACTGATGTACTTTTGTTTTATGATATTAATTGTGACGACCGTCATAATAATGTGTATTAGGTCTTCAAATTTGTTTCTAAGCAATTAAACTTTGTTTAGAATGCTGTTTTCAATTATAAAAAAACGTCCATCGTTATAGTTATGATATCCACATTTGCTTCAGTTTCAGGGTTAAAAAATTAACATGACCGATGATTTTATAGAATCAATCACCGCGTTTGATAAGGATCGACCTTATGCAAAAAAAAAATAATTCAATTAAGCTTAGTTCTTATTTTGGTGTGGTGACGAAAAAGGAAAAAAGTCGATTATTTAAAGAGTTTGATTTTACATCAAAAATTCGATTTTGATATGGTCTATCTATATACTTTTGTGAGCATGATTTACAGAAACGAAATTTCATATAATTTTATATTTTAAAACCTATAAATTTTGATAACTTAACATTTTCCTAAATTTGACAAAAATGTACACTAGTTGTTTTTGCCAAAAAATAGCGTTGGTAGTTACAGGAACGCATATTTAGCAATATTGTAATACTTAAATAAATAACATATCATCCATTCGAATTTTCGCGGATATAACACTGTTTTGAAGAACACAAACACCCCTGCTAAGGTAATTATGTCACTGTATAGTCTGACACGCATATTTTTGACGTTTTGTCAATATGCTGTCCTTATTTTAGACTATTGTAAAATATGATAAAAAAATGTGTAGTTTTTTTCAAAATAGTATTTACCTGTCTAGTCTGTGGATATAAATTTTATATAAATTAACTGTTATGATGTTACAGAAAATCTGTTTATTAATGTGGACTGGTTGATTACACGATATTGACGCAATGACGTGCTTATAGTACGCGTCTATACATTAAAACTCATACATGTAAGTTGTAAATCATCCGTATCTATAATCTAACTAAAACCGACTTCAATCTTACGCAATAAATATTATTACTAAATCATCATCTCTTTTAATCCTTTAGGATGAAGACAACATGGTTACTTGTGATTGCCATGTTCCTATCATCTAGTAGTGCTTCGGAAAAGAGTTGCAATAGTCTTAAACTAAGCATAAAATAACTTCTTAAAAATGTGAAACATCGTTTAGAAGAAATTGAACAAAGAAAACATGGTGAGGTTTCTGTAAATTAAAACTAACATGTTGTTAACAGTAAATTATTTTATGTAGTCATGCATGTAATCAAATCAGTGACATTTACATGTAGTCAAGTAAGTGGCATAAAGTCTTAATCTTATCGTTGCGTGTATGACTTTTTATCTATATTCACAATTAAAAGATATATTTTCGTATTAAACTGAAAACTTGCTGAGTTCATTAACGCAAAACTGAAAATATAAAAGAAAAGTTTCAGCGCAATTATAATATGAATTGAATTGGATCGGCCTAAAGGTCTAAAAAGTAACTGAGTGAAAAAAAAAATAATCTTGTTTTTCATTGCAGATCACGCGTGTGAATGCAGTGGTCCTCGCAAAAAGAATGTTGCATTTCATGCTAATCTTGGTACGAAATTACGAAATTTGAGTCCAAAAGCGGTTGTAGTATTTGACCAAATCGTTCTTAACATTGGAAAGGCTTATAACCCTTTGAACGGATTGTTTACTTGTCCTGAGAATGGTGTATATAGCTTTACTTGGACAGCATTGACTCCACCAAACAGCAGTTTTGAGACCGATTTTGTAGTCAACGGTAAAGTTGTTGCAGGAAATCGTGCCAGCGCTTATAACGACAGCGATTATCATCCAGCAACTAAGACCGTTGTAGTGGAACTCAAGAAAGGCGACGTAGCTAATGTTTCAGCGCATGGACATGCTGCAAAACAACTAACAGATTTCTGGTCATCTTATTCTGGTTTTCGGGTTTTCTAATAAATGAAATATAACAGTGTACATACATTATGTCTTTAAATTTCTAATGATCCTGGTATAGCACGAGAAATTAAAGGGCCAAATATTAGACATTTAAATGGTTGGGACCTTCACACACATATTTTTCTGCTTCCTGTCGTCGGTTGATGGGGTTCAAACATTCTGAGTATATTTTAAACTTGAGTCATGACTTCTTTCCCTTATGCCATGATTTATTCTTTTTCCACAGTTTCAAATTTTGAGTCCACAAAACTTTAAATGTCACCGTACGATTTACGAAAGAGAAGTGTAATATTAGACATAACTACCGAGTCGAAATGATACTAATAAACGTAATGACCAAAGAATGCTTAATGGTCTAAACTGTCAAAATCTTCTTAGAATAAAATTTGGGACATACATGTATGTGACTATTACATGTACATGTATATAAAATATCATTTATCTCGACCAATTGAAGATAAAACATTGTTTAAGTTTGATTTATTGGGTGGTCGTAACAAACACCTGCCTTTCATACAATTGAAACATAAACTTACAAATAAGAAGATGCGGTAGGACTTAAATGAGACAACTCTCGACAAGAAACCATGTCGCACAGCAATTTAGAACTATTGGTCACCGTACGGCCGTCAAAGATGAACAAAGCCAATGACGCATTACTTTAAAAAAAAAAAAGATTACTAATAGTTCTATGAAATCCCAATATAAAAATAAATTTCCATTTGTATTTCTACGTAATTACTAAGGGTCAGATGGTGGTCTGCTACAAGGCAAAATTAGCTATAAAAGGCTGCGAAATGACAAAGACATTTTTAAAACATTTCAAACGAGAACACAAATATATATGTAACACATGCACAGACGACATTTACTGAATTACAGGCTCCTGACTTAGGACAGGCACAGTTTTTCTCTATCTATACTAATATTCAAGATACATGTAATAACCAGAAACTGCCAAATTACCACTAAAATTACAAATTCAAGTGCAGCAACCCCAAAACTTGTTACTTTTAGAAATATGAGCCAAAAAAACTGCAGTCTATTCCTATTTTCTATTGATTGCTATGTCGACCATATTCTTTAAACTGGATATGAGGCAGACGGTGTCATTGGAAATATTATTTAAACTAGATATGAGGCAGAGTCGACGGTATCATTGGAAAATTTTCAAAAACTGGATATGATGGTTATGGCATACATTTTTTAGCTTGGTATCATTTGTGTTAATACTTTCAGAGAAGATTATATTAAAAAAAAAAATAATAAAAAAAAAATTGCCTATCAAGAAATTTAACTATTTAAGGGGTCAATTGATAATTTTGGTCATGCTAAATCATTGAGGATCTTACGTACTGTGCGGAACATTTTTGCTGCAAACAGTTTATTTCAATTTTAGCCATGTCGGGTTGCCGGCGGGGTGAACAAACACATTTTTCTCAAAACTAGATACCACAACGATGATTGTGAATAAGATTGGTAAAGTTTGGCTTAGAACGTAGTTTAAGTTGAGACAATTTTTGTAACAGTTAAAAGACCACAACGACGGTCACCAAGTGATGAGAATAGTTCTCATGGCTTCTAGACCAGGTAAGCTAAAAAGGGTATATATAGTCAGCCCATTCATTCAAATCTTAGGTCCGAGACCATAATAATTTCGTAGTGCATTTCTTTTAGAACATAAATGAAAATTAAGAAATCCCAACTGCACTTTCTCAATAAAATTTCTACAGTGTGTTGTACTACTTTTGGGACAAATAATATCAAAATTATGGATAAACTTCATCGACTCTAACTCAAAAATTATATGTTTAGGGCGTCTTGAAATCTTTTGACAGGTTCCGAAGTGCTAATTTTTAATCTTTTTTAGCTAGACCAAATCACTGCTTTCCTTTAAACTTCTGGACCCAATACTTTTACAGTGTAATTCCTCCCTCCCCAAGTTTATGGCAAGTAACCCACTGTCAACACTAGGGACTCTAACAAGAATCAAGGGACGAACAAAAAAAAATCACATTAAGCATTTTAAAAAATGCGACTTAAAAAAATATAACCCAGATGGTGGGTTCGTGTAACATTGAGTTTCAGCCCTATCCAATATAAATTAATCCTTTCCAATGTCTGATTCGTCAAAAATATGTATGAAATATTTGCCAATGGCCATTACGCAATCAAAAATCAAAATGGGACACCAAACGAAGTAAATTTAAAGATGTGCACTTTTGTACAAGTAAATGCATTTATGAGAATCTAGCAATATTTAAAAGTAAGAACTAAGACTGGTCGGTTCAAATATTCTGAATGTTATATATCAGTATTAATTGGGGCACATGTGCTGCACACAGTCATTGCAAGCGATACATGACCTATTTACACAATTAGATAAATTCTACTACAAAAATTAAATATGAAATACTTGATGCTGGACATAAGTATTCATCAATCTATCAAAATATTGAACGTAACACATAATTTAATATGTTTCATTTACTAAAACGATACTGTAGACTATAGTTGCACGAATGAATTACCAATCATTCAATTATTCTTCCTGGGTTTAATAAACATCCAAGCATGAGGTGGACTTAAGTGTGGAGTTCATTTCGCGGAAATATATCATATAGTATTGTCTAGAGACAAATTGAAGTCTCCTTGTGTTTTTTTTTGCGTTAACTTAAAGGATCGATCCATTTGAAGTCTTGGCGGTTTTTCTGCTCGGAAGTCGGGATTTTTGTCTATGAAAATTCCGCTTTTAATTTGTATTTTGGTATGTATAATTATAGTTGATTTTACTACCCAACGCACTGCCAGATTGCTGCCGGTCAATATGTTTAAAACGTGTAGATCAATTTAGTAAACAGATATATCAATTAGCCTATGTTAAAATTATTCTTCAGACATTAATAAATTAAGATTGTAGTCGAAGTTGCAAAATACATATAAAGCGTTTTTTTACAGTGTCCAGTGGCAGATATAAAAACACCATCCATGCGGTTTACATATACTGAACACTAACCTATTAGTTGATCCCTTTCTTTATATGCTCGAATGGATCAATCAACAATCAAATCAAAATGTGTAGATTCGATCAAGTCCAAGCCAAAAAGATATACAATTAGAGTGGTTGGTGATTATACAACAAACAATTAATATGTACATTGTACATGTAACATATAAAACGAATACTTATTCAATGAAGACTCTAAATGTTATGTCAATGTCGATAGGGGTCCATTTCTTTTGGGGTGTGAGCTGGAAGCAACAGGTGCATGCCACATCAAATTAGTGAGTAGGTAAAGTAAAGGTATTTAACAATTTTCTGAATATGCATGCAGTATTTGCTACTGGACACTTTTGTATTCATCAAAATAATTAACCAAAACAGTGTGTAATTTATTAAAAGTATACCATATTCACTGTATTGTTGTGGTCAATTGACCTTCTGTTGTGGCTCTTCTCCTGGCGTGAATTGGCAATTAAGACGTAATCATTTGATTTTGAAAAACACATTTAGTACACTATAGATTAAAATGTGTTCGTTAAAGTACATGTATGTTGGATAACTTACCGACGCACTATTGAATTGCTGTTAGTCATAATCTATTGCGTATTTTAGTTCATTTGTACCAAGGTTTCCATATAAGCATTAAACATTGGAATAAGCATGTTTGTAAACGTAGCAAAGATAAACAATTGAAAGTGCATGTACACGCGGTTGAAGTCGTGTGTCATTAGCGTGATATATGTTTGCACAAAAAGGGCATTACAAGGTAACTCTCAGTAAGATAGTTCGTTTGAGATCGAAATTCAAGGACACGTTTTATTTAAAGTAGTGTTATGTAATAGTTTAGTCTTGTTTTTTTGTAAATAATCAAATTGTTAATATAATGGTAAGATACTAAGAATTTTAGTAATTTTAATGTGCATGGTAGGCGTGAGGTCTTTCAATTATAAAGTCAAAGACATAAATGATCAAATATTTGAAACGTAAATTAAATGAAGCCCGATTTCAAAGTTTTTGATATACTTATCATGCTTATTGTTTAAGTTATCTGCATGGTTAATGAATTATTGTTAATTGATTTAATTAAATATTTCTCTTACTGGACTCCGAAGTAAGATAACAAATAGTTTCAGTATTACACAAACAATTTATACCAAAGTAAATACATGCAAAAGACAATAAAAATCAAAACCAAGGAGTAAGCAAATACTCACAAAACCAAAGGACATTTACATCAACAGTTATAAATAATAATTAAGAAACAACACGAACTCCACTAAAAACCGGGAGTTAAACCAGGTGCTCCGGAAGGGTAAGCATTTCCTGCACCGTATACTTTGCCAAAAAAGTTCGAAAAGTTAGGCCTTTTAGTTTAAAAAAGAACGTACGCACCTAAATCTACAAAACAGAAACATAAGAATGTATTCAAGACAGTTTACTAGACGTAGTATACATTTGTTACATGCATTGTTTTTTTTTTAATTTAGGCATTTTCTAAGATGTATGTACGATTCAGTCATTTAAGAAAATGTCTGTACAAATGAAAGGCATTTTAGAAAATTACATTTACCAAAAATACATGTATTGGTAGGTCGGTTGGGCAATATAAGAATGTATTGATGACAGTATAATGGTTCTTATACATTAGTAGAAGAATCGACAATCGCCTTTTAAATGTATTATTGTCAGTACAATACATGTAGCTCTTACGTGTTTAGAAATGGGAGGGGAGTTACCGCGGGTTAAATATACTTTTTTTTATTTTAGAAAATATTTATTTTATCGTGGGAACGTTTTTTCCTGGTTATCCACGGGGTTGGGTCGCTGTCCAACTTTCAGAACTTATTTGTAAACTAACTATAGAAATACTAGTTTGTTTTTCAAGTTCCGTAGTCAGTGGCGGATCTAGAAATTGTCATAAGTGTATACCCATTGACTGCCTAAGAGGGAGCCCGCTTTACTCATGCTTCAGTGATTTCCAATATAAGCATTTATTTTTTTCCAAAAAAAAGGGTTGGACCGTGCCCGCTGACACTCCCATAAATCCGTCACTTGTAGTTTACCCCGTAATTAAACATCTATTGTTTTAGTTGCTCCCCTTTGAATTATGAAAGCAGAATTATCAAATATATCCAGGTGGAATGCAGTTTTTCAACTATGATCTGTTTATAAACAAAAACTTTTTGTTATCTAAATTAATGTAAGTTGTTTTTTGTTAAAATTTCGTTCAAACGCCTTGTATGACTTTGATTTACTTTTTAGCTCACCTGGCCCAAAGGGCCAAGTGAGCTTTTCTCACCACTTGGCGTCCGTCGTCGTTAACTTTTTACATTTTGAACTTTTCCTAAACCACTGAATGGAATGAAACCAAACATGGAATTAATGTTCCTTATGAAGTGCTGACCAAGTGTTGTTACTTGTAGCCGATCCATCATCCAAGATGGACGCCAGCGGGGGACTTAGTTTAGCATAGGACCCTATGGGAAAGGCATACAAATGACTTCTTTTAGAGAAGCACTGAATGGAATGAAACCAAACATGACATTAATGTTCCTTATAAGGTGATGACCAAGTGTTGTTACTTGTAGCCGATCCATCATCCAAGATGGCCGCCAGCGGGGGACTTAGTTTAACATAGTACCTCTGGGAAATGCTCACAAATGACTTCTTTTAGAGAAGCACTGAATGGAATGAAACCAAACATGACATGAATGTTCCTTATAAGGTGCTGACCAAGTGTTGTTGCTTGTAGCCGATCCATCATCCAAGATGGCCGCCAGCGGGGGACTTAGTTTAACATAGGACCCTATCGGAAATGCATACAAATGACTTCTTTTAGAGAACCACTGAATGAAATGAAACCAAACATGGCATGAATGTTCCTTGTGAGGTGCTGACCAAGTGTTGTTACTTTGTAGCCGATCCATCATCCAAGATGGCCGCCAGTGGGGGCCTAAATGTTCCTTTCCTTATAAGGTTGTGTTGTTAACTACGTTTAGCCAAATTTTATATTTTTTATATGATTTCAAAAACCCAAGTAGAATCAGGTGAGCGATACAGGCTCTTGAGAGCCTCTAGTTATATATGCTTTGCATGTTAAGTTCTTTTTTTTCAATTACTGTAACAGATAGAACCAGTCTACAGGACCAAAGGGAACCAAACTGAAGTGTGTAATAACAGAATCAAATCGGTTATAGCCATATATACATACATGTACTATAATTACATAGGAAACACAACACGAAAAATCTTTTAATTCTCAATTATTTCCTTTTTGCATATACATGTAGATTCGTTTATTTGAATATATTCCTCATAACAATCATCATTGATTTTGATTTTTTCAAATTCCGAACCTGTTTCGTCAAAGATTATAATTTCTTGTTCTTGAAAAGTTTGCTTAACATTTGAAAATGGAATTAAAATAACAGCACTGACACACAGTATAGCACATCCAATAAAATATGGTATACCGCCTGATCCTGTTGTTTCTCTCAGGAAAGCTGGAAAGAAAAGAAACTTTTATGAAATGGTAAGGGTGTTAACATTGACAATTCTATTGACGAAACACATAGTCATACATTTGCTACTTTTGTTATGACATGAATCAAGCTTAGTAAAATATGAATTCTTTACTTTTGGTAATTCACAAAATGATCGCAAAATTAACGATTGTGTCATTCACAATTTTAGAGGCGTATAAATTTATACATGGAGACATGAACCTGTAATATTTTACGTGTACCGAACATATATAATATGTTATTAAGAGTAAAATACCAGTCGATAGACTTAAATGTCGCGAGCCGCTAGTCGATCAAAAGACTGGTTTATTTTTGTAAATACCCCTCAATAAATGGTATATCTGAGTGTTTTGAGATGAGGTGACCACGATTCCGAATTGTTTTGACGGGAAGAGACTCGCAAGGATAAATAAGGAATATCCGAAATGGCAAATATCAAAGAGGTAAATTTGAGGCATATTCACTGGTAATGGTGACTCACAGGCAAATTTGTTTAAAAATGAGGAAAACCAAAGTCAAAATATACAAAATATACAATGCCCACTAACCAAATTAGAAATCCTGCATTTCGATATACATGTACGTTGTAACTATTGGCTAACTTCTGTTTGGTGGAACCTCGTACGGATATCGAACATATAATATTTTAATATTTGCATGGTCTGCTAAATAGATATTTCTTTAATTCGCTATCTATCGAGATTGAGTTAACAATTATTAGTATAATTCCACACCACATTGCATTTTGATTTTCGTCATTTGTAAACACACATTATGTCCTCATGATCTTTATTTACAACATTTCAACTATAAGCAGGAACATTTTACCTGTCTGTATAATAATAACTGAAAAATATATGTTAGAGAGGAAATATTATAGCTATAGCAGAATTCTCCGCATATTGATAGGGTCTGTGTTTCTGAGTGTTTTCTTTTCCATGTTATGTTTTAAAGACGGTTGTTTGTTTCATTATTTAGCTATTGTCAGTTCGTTTTCCACTTATACCATCCCTTTTGTATATTCATTCTCATTTTACACATTACCTGTTAATGGATTTCCTATTGCACATCCAATGCCCTCTACGAGTAAGGCCAAACTCATAGCTCTCTTACACATTACCTGTTAATGGATTTCCTATTGCACATCCATTGCCCTCTACGAGTAAGGCCAAACTCATAGCTCTCTTACACATTACCTGTTAATGGATTTCCTATTGCACATCCAATGCCCTCTACGAGTAAGGCCAAACTCATAGCTCTCTTACACATTACCTGTTAAAGGATTTCCTATTGCACATCCAATGCCCTCTACGAGTAAGGCCAAACTCATAGCTCTACCGTAATACTGAGGCTCTAGAAGGTTCTTTAATGAAAGATTCCATCCTACGTTGTTTCCTCCTATAAAATATAATTTTAGATCATTTTATATATTTGAAAATGTGAAACGTTTTTAATTTCAATAATACAGTGGTTTTTTTTTTGTCAATTTACTGTTTTTCGCATATCGAAACCCTAGTCATGAACATCTAGCTTTTGTCAGTCTTGTGTGTGTTTCTTAGTTTAGCATTACGTGTATTCGTTATTTTTATTAGCCACTTGAAACCCGTCTGCTGATGCGGGATTTTCTTGCAGCGTTGAAGACGCATTACTGTCCTCGTGCTGCTCTTTGGCCTGGTTATTGTCTCATGACACAGTCCCGGTTTTTATTCTTTTTTATTTATAATTTTTTGAAACTTTTATTAAAGAACTTACATGCAGGGTAATCCCTCCAGGTTTGTGTAGAGTTGGATAAGTTATTTCAAAGAAAGGAGTAATGATAGGGGTTCAAGGGTAAATTGCCACGTTTGTCGACCAATAAACATGAAATGAAGATTTTTTTTAGTTATAAAATATGTTACTGTGTACATTTGTATACTAATATGTAGTTTCCAGAGAGAATATAAATCGCCAATTAGTTTAATAAATTTATTAGCCACTTGAAACCCGTCTGCTGATGCGGGATTTTCTTGCAGCGTTGAAGACGCATTACTGTCCTCGTGCTGCTCTTTGGCCTGATTATTGTGTCTCATGACACAGTCCCGGTTTTTATTCTTTTTTATTTATAATTTTTTGAAACTTTTATTAAAGAACTTACATGCAGGGTAATCCCTCCAGGTTTGTGTAGAGTTGGATAAGTTATTTCAAAGAAAGGAGTAATGATAGGGGTTCAAGGGTAAATAGACCACTTTCGAGTTCATCCGTCACCGGCAAAAACTCGTCAATTATACACGCCTTTATGACGTCATTTACCAGATAGAGGGGCTCGCCTGTATCCCTGCACTATTTACGTGCATCAAGCGTCTTAGTGATCGTCTTTGTGCAGGATAAACTAGAAATAATTGTTGCTCTGTAGGTACTTACTGACATTTCCCTAATGACAGCAGTGTTGATTGTCAAATTTGAGAATTCAATTTGCCGAATAATTCGTACAATATAGAATTATAGTTTTCCAACCACTCGCTCAACATTGGAAGGAAGTGACGACGCCCCTAAACGCACAAATGACGATGATAAAGGCGCGTATAATTGGCGAGTTTTTTCCGGTCACGGATGAACTCGAAAGTGGTCTATTGCCACGTGTGTCGACCAATAAACATGAAATGAAGAGTTTTTTAGTTATAAAATATGTTACTGTGAACATTTGCATACTAATATGTAGTTTCCAGAGAGAATATAAATCGCCAATTAGTTTAATAAATTTCCTCAAATGGCCATGGTTCTGATCTGTATATATATTACTTTTCTATAACTGTATCTCACGTAATAGACTACTTTCGAGTTCATCCGTCACCGGAAAATAATACGCGCCTTTGTGACGTCATTTACAAGATAGAGGGGTTCGCCTGTATCCCAGCCCTATAAACGTTCATCAAGCTTCTTAGTGATCGTCATTGTGCAGAATAAAATAGAAATAAACTTTGTTCAGTAGGTACTTATTCATAAGTAAAAAAATTGTCAACCACGCGCTCAACATTGAAACGGAAGTCACGACGTCGCACCTAATACGAATGACGTTCACTAAAACAAGTTTTTGACGGAAATGCATCGAACTCGAACGTTGTCTATTGTTATAAAATTAATTTCGAACTGAAAAATAGATGTTAGCCTTTAATATCCGAACTTATATTATTAAATGTACTGTGCAATACAAACCGTCAAAGAATCCGTATAAAACTGCAAAAACTAGAAATTGCTCTATTTTTGTCGAATAAGGTACCATTAACAGCATCAATCCCATTCCTGCTAAAAATATTATCCAGAATTTTACCACATGATTAAAAAAACAGTGAGATAGAAAACCAAAGAATAAGCGTCCAAATCCACTTCCGACACCAAGCATCGCCACAACCAATGAGATCTCGTCCATACTGATCCCTATAGAGACCGCCGTTTCCGGTAGCTGGGTAGCAGGTATGTATTGCGCAGGAATAAACAGAAAGTTTGTGATGAGGTAAACAATGAATTTTGGTTCTTTGCAAAACTTCATGTCTACCGTTGCTTTAGTTTTACAATTTCTTGGAACAATCTCTGAAAATAAAAAACAGGAGATTGGTAGAAATTATATTAACATTTGTTTTAATAATATGACAATTTCGACGGTTACATGTATAATCCCGCCATATTCTATCTGTTCCGATCCCGAGTAATGAGATTGTAATTCAGTGCATGGTTGTCGTTTGTTGCGCTATATCATATTTGTATTTTTTTCGTTGATTTTTTTATACCGAAATCGGGCCAATAGATTTCTCGTTTGCAATGTTTTTGCATTTTTTATATCAGGGCTTTTTATATACGTGGCTAACTATGAGGTATGATTGGTCTTTCTCATTGTTGAATATTTTACAGTAACCTATACTTGTTAACTTCTATTTCATGTTGTGTCAGGTGGATAGTTGTCTCATTTGGAAATTATAAATGTACCACATCTTCAGTTTTTGGTACTTCACATTCCCTATATAAGAAATGTTATAAAGTTCTCTATAAATCATGGGGTACATGTAGCTGTCCTTTAATGCTCTTAAAGGCGTAAAACAGTAAACTTACCTGTCGGAAGTGGAAACACAACTGCCCCACAGACAATCACATTTAGCGATATTCCTGCATGAACAAGCATAGCACCATGAAAACCATATTTTTGTAAAAGAGATTCTACTAAAATAGGCATGATTACCATACCAAAAGATCCACCTAGTATTGCCAAAGACATTGCCATAAATTTGCGTTTAGTGAAATATTTGTCTACCGCTACCAATAAACTGGAATACGAAAATGACATTCCAATTCCTGAAATAAATAAGATAACTATAATTTATTCCTAAGGTTTTATATTAATAAAAGTTATCAAAAATGAAAGCAAGATATGTACTTGATTAGCCTCTTCTGTAGTAGGTGAGAGAAAAGACAAACAATAGATATCTTTAACTTATATTTGAAAACTCGTCCGTTCTGCCAAATAAATTGCGATATCTGTCCTTAAAATGACACCATTATACACTGTTTACTGTAAATTCAGAAATTATTGCGAAAAACGCGACAGGGTTATAATGATTCTCAATACTTTAATCTCGCATTTAAAAAAAAATGTAAATTTCAACAGGATTTTTCTCACTATCGCAAAAATTAAAATCGCATTTAAGTCAAAAATGAGAAAAATCGCAATAATGAATTACACCATAATTTCTGAATTAACAGTAACTCATATTGAAATAGAAGATATTGTATGATTGCCAAGGAGATAACTCTCTACAAGCTACCTAATGCCCATTATAAGTCAATCAAAAGATATAATACATGGTTCAGTCTGCTCATCTCAGTGGTTGGATTTAGGATGGTGCTCAACCCCTTTTTTTGTGGAAAAATACATTGTTTTTTGACGAATTCACTTAAGCATGACCGAATTCACTTAATCATGACCCTCTCAGACAGTCAGTCCCCACCCATCAACATTGCTCGATCCGCAACTACGTCTGTTCTAACTATGTATATAGGAAAATAGCTACTGTATGGTGAAATGTTTATAGATTATGATTCAGATATATACTATGTCGATCAAATTCTGTTCAATGTAAACATATTTTTTTCTATACAATTTTTAAATAGTTTTAATAATATTATACAAATACCAATATGTAAACTTTTACATTAACAAAGCTACTTATTTAGAAGCCAGTCTTTGTTTAGAAATAAGCCTATTTGTTAACCCTAATGTTTGACATTGATTTGAAAGTATTGATGTAAAATTATCACATACAAAACTCATGAAACTAAACATTCTATTATAAGCATGGTTAGGAACAAAAATACATAACTGAATGTAAAACACGTAGGATTACTTATTATCCTTAAAGTTTAAAAGTACTGTTCTTTATAAAGTATTTAATTTTTAATTGATATAAGTACAGTTACTGTAGTAAAGATTAAATTTTGTACCTGGTATAATCGCCATTGTCAAATATAATACAGGAAACGCCGTCACAAAGAATGAGGAGGCGTAGCCGATGAACACTAAAAATCCTCCGGACATTATAACCAATCTCTCTCCAAACTTTTCATTTAAAAAAACTGCAAAGATTGCTGCAAAGAAAAAGTGTAGAGTATATAATTATTAAATAAAAAAAATGAATATATGTATGCTGATACAGTTTCCATCCTAACCCGTTTATAAAACTTTTATATTTTGAAATGGATCAAGCGATATTTTTTTTCCTTAAAATGCCATCCCCCTTTTTTAAACACACTCGCTTATACTTTTAACCTATTGTAACACAATGAAAACGTTAAAAACCATGTTAACAATACTTGATCGTTAGATTTTAATTAAAAGTGCTCGCCTGTTTTTAATTTAAGTTTAGGATTGGAATACAAAGCTACGTCAAGAGATTGAATTAAAAATGAATATCTCTTTTGTATTTTTCAGCTTGTTACGTTTTTAAATATTTTGATACATAACATTATACATTGTGTACATGGGAATTTGTTTTTTCGATACATAACAATATGTTTTCCTTATATTCATAATTTACATATAGACACAACATAATTGTGAATTTATCAAGTATTGAGTTTTATATTCATAAGTAGGAATTAAAACTTGATTATTTTATTAAACCTTGCTTTTATAAAGAGCCTCAGCATAGATACCAGGATTGAAATGTTAAATTAACGTCATACGCGTGTTTTATCTAAAAAAAGACTCATCAGTGACGCTCGAATCAAAATAGTCTCTTTTTAATAACTCACCACCAGATATTGATACTGAAATATACAATGCACCAATTAATGTAACAGCCGTAATGTCTTCGTTAAATTCATCCATAATATAAACATGGTAAATTCCCAATGTATTTATAGATCCAATATATAAAATATGTTCAATAAAACACGCGAGTGTGATAATCCATCCCCAGCCACCCCCGGGTTCCTTCTTCGTTGACATCTAGACGATGTAAAATACAAGTGACCACTTTTGACACATAAAAATCAATCTTTAATAACTGTCCTTTTCAATCTACATTTAAATGAAATTGAATGTTAAATATTATTCCACTTCGGTTAAATACTAAATACATGTATATCGTAGACAGAAAGGGGTTAAAATAACCAGTTCAAAGCCTTTTTGTTTTAAATTTACTTAATTTACAAAAAAGTCATGGTATTTTTTGTTTTTTTATTACATTATAAATACCAGTGTCATGCGTACATGTATAGTTTTAAATAAATGTTTGGTTATTTGGCATTGAGTATAATGTCTAAAAATGGGTCATACTAGTTCGTTTAGTCAGATTATTTAAAAGTATTAAACCAAGTGTAAAGATACTGATCTGATTATGTAATAGAAGAGTCAGTATAGTTTTGAACAAGTAAATAAGAGCGGAACAACTTTAGCTACAATAGGAATTTTAATCCCGATGCATTTATTTTGTATATGACAAGCGTATATCAAAGATTAATATTACCACATGTTAAGCATTTAATTGGCGCGTGATATATAATGTTACATCAGAAGCTGCATGTCTATTTTAATGCGTAAATCAAAACACTTTTAACACATTCGCTTACTTGTTGCGTAACTTCCAGTGGCAAATATGTCATGCACGTTCAGAATGAATTCAATGTAACAACAAATACAATTTAAGTCCCTAATATAGGCAGTCTCAGACGAAGAGCGGGAAAGTTTTGATTGCCACTGGAAATTAATGGTATAGTAGATAGGAACGTACATTTTGCCTTGCAATAGGCCACTTGCAGACCCCTCAACGAGACGATGCACCGGTTTTCAACGTCTACAGAGTAGGGCTGTCTTTTTACACAAGGCTCGGATTTCAATTGACCACTGTACAGACGATTGTGCGAAATTGAACATCCCGGACAGCTATTTTTGGCAAGGGCTTAAATGACGGTCGAAGACGACTAACGTAAACATATTTTTATTCCAAATTACCCTTGACATGATAGCACGATGAACACAATGGCGCTTGTCTCAGATTTTTTTTTTACCTATATACCTTAATATTAATATTAAGGTATATAGGTAGTTTTTTTTCTGAGACAAGTGCCTGTCCAATGGCGGTATGTATAAATTCACTAAAATTATATGACAATTTTTTTGTTTAATTTTATATAACAACCGACCGCTCAAGACTGACCTTTATAGCCAGTCAAGTTCGTAAAAAACTATTTATTCTTATATTACAAAAAAACCCAATAAAAAAACACAGTAAAATACAGCGGAGATCACTTTTAACCTCTCACTAGAACGGTCAGAATAATCTGTCATAGAACAACAGTTCTATGTTCTATGTAGAACTGTCAGAATTAGTTCTAGGTAGAACTGACAAAATCAGTTCAAGGTAGAACTGGCAGGATCGGTTCTAGGGTAGAACTGTCTAAAACTGTTCTAGATATAGGTAAATGTAGAACTGTAAGCTTAACTTACTCAATCAGTCATGGCTGTAGAACAGTTCCAAATGACCTCACTGCAGAAAGGGCACTTTAGAATTTAGAATAAATCAAAAATCAGTTCCAATTACTTTACTATATAATAGCAGATTTTCTATATTTTTTATTGATCAAACGTTACATGCACATATAACGATGTAGATAGAAAGGTTATTCAACTCATCGATGACATATTTTCATAAGATTGCATATAAACATCGTGGTTTACGTTGCTTCTTTCCCCGTTTTTTAGAGTCCCTTCCTAAAAAAAACCTAAAGAGCATTTAATTCATGGAATTTAATCGTAATTTACATTGTTTGCCTTGGATTTACATTCATGATATAAGAATCTGTTTTGACAAATGTTCAAACGAACACTATACAGTGGATGAATTATGGGATATTAAGGAAAAAAAGTTGTGTATAAACGAAAAAAACTACGTATGTACATTTGCACCATCTCGCCAATTTAGCCAGACTTATTCGTAACGATTACAAAAATGATATCTGGGAGTCGGGAATGTCAGAAAAAATTTGAAAGGAAACATTTGACCCTGGACGTTAGGCTACAAAAAAACCCAATCATTTGTCCTTGCCTTCTTCAAATTATATTAACAGTATACTATTCCAAGAAGAGAACTTCTCATACATGCACTTTTCATTTTAAAATAAAGGTGTACGAATCAGTCATGTGAGTGTTGGATCATGCCGTTAAATAATTTGTTTAAAAACAAACCATCATGAACTACTGACATAAAAAGTCACTTTAGTGACGGTTCGTTATTATGAATACAGAGATTAAATAATGGCACGCTAAATTGATGTGGACAACTTTTTTAGATATGGTATACGTTGTGTCCAAAGTCACCGTAGAACGCCACATGCGGGGTGTCGGCTATGTTTGACACGGGGTGGCAATTTCGAAGCGAAGAAAAAAATAAAATAAGTTCAAGTATCAAAATTTCATTTTCACTAGAGATTCAAAAACTTTAAAAAATTAATATGGCTGCTGATTTCTATCTTTTATCCAAATGTTAAAAGAAATATATTTCCTTTGACAATATTTCTCTTCTTCTTTTTTCTATTCTTTGAGACGGTCAGATTTATATAAAAAAGAATAACATCAGAAATGTCGTTTCGAGAAACAACAAAGAGGTTCTGGAAAACTGACTACAAGCTTTTACGGTAAATTTTCATATTTTATGGGGACAAAAAAATATCATTTGTTGTAAAAAGATGCCGGTAAGTGTTTCTTTTGAGAGCGTAATCAATTTCGTTTTGTAGTGAGAGCTTACCGGACCTACTCCTTTCACCAAACGTGATCATGATCAACATTGGAGTATGTAGTTTAATACATTGTATGATGACCCCGCCTGCCAACCAATATGGCCGGCATGGCTAAAAATGGAAGATAGGGTTAAAATGAAGTTTTTGGTTTATATCCCGGAAACTAAAGAATTTTGAGTAAATCTGACATGGAGTAAAAATGTTCATCATGTTAAGATCTATCCTTCAGCATTTATTCTGTCTCCCTTAATTGTTTCGTTTTTTTAGTTTATTGATGTTAACCCTGTGCAGTTGTTGCACACATACACATCCTTGGACGGCCTGTCCTCGTAAAGTCCTTTTATTGCACTGACAACGCTTCCAAGTGTTTTGTAATTGGTGTTTAAACTTGTTCTTTCGTAACCCTTTTGTGCTTCCTTTTAAGAAAAATGACAATACTCCATTATTAAACATCAATTACATTGATTTCGTACACGCTGGATTTTCGCGTAATATTTATAAAGTACATTAAGTAATCATAAATTGATCCAGGGTCATATGCATTAATCAGCTCCTGTCTTCTGATTGCGAAGTATGTATTGCGACTATTTTTTCTCGTTGTCACGTGGCAATCTTTTAAATAAAAGTTTAAATGCAGGAATGGATGGGTCCTTAAAATAATTGTCCAAACATGAGCAAATAAAAGTTGTGCGTGATGCACAAGTACGCATCCACATTCGGTCAGAATTTGGACGTTAAACAGATGCCTCGTGTAGAGATCATTATATGCTCCTTGTACGTTAATCACCAATCAAACAACTCTTTGAGGGGTCAATATATGGCATGTTCTAAACCCAAATTTATTCCCTGTGCAACTTGCAGTCACTTTCCAATTGTCTTCGACCTTCATTCAGGACGGCCTTTCTTGCAAGACCTTTCTTCTTATCTGTTTTCAACTTTTCTCGTCCTAGAAAGAAGTGGTACAAGTGTAAATGAGACAACTCCCCACAAGAGACCAAATGACTCAGAATATTAACATTGACAGGTCATAGTCTGGTATGAAAGGCCCCGAAAAGACAAATGTAATTCAATTCAATCAAGTCAACTAATGGCCGTATTTATTACGCTCAAACAACAATATGGATCACAACAACAAAAGAAACCACTGAATTATAGGCTTTTGACTTAGATCAGGTGTATGCAAAATAATTTGCGTCCACCCTACCCTTAACTTTGACAGTGGTGTAACAGTATAACAAAGGGGCGGATCAAATATTAGTTCAAAAGGCTAAACTAATAACTCTAGGTTAATACAAATAAAAAAAAAATTACACATTCAAAGTGAACGTGGAAGGGTACATCCCAAAAAACAAGCTGACACTAAATACAGATCCGAGAGTAATCGCATCCATCATCCAAAGGAAGACGTAATAAACAGTGGGTTTTTTCTAATGTTGTGATATCACTGTGGGCATAATTTTTCATCCCTATGATTTCTAATATTTTGACGAATTAATGACAGTTTTATATCCGAAAAATAATTATGGTCTGAACTTATAAAACGAGGGTAATGAATGAGGCAGATTCAACGCATCTCCTTTTCTAAACGGTTATTACAGTTACGGATATCCGTCTTTATCTGACCTCCCATACATTTCTAGGAACATGAATGGTTTAAGTCATGAGAAACCTGAAATTTAAAAAAAATAGTGCATATGTTTTTTTTATAACTCAATGGATAGTTTTCATTATTAAACTCATGCATGTACGTATCTTTTTTTCTGAAGAAAGTTCTTTAATATGTTCATCTTTAGAAGAGGTTTACTTTATATTAATTGCTTCATTCCAGGACGCCATTCCCCGACATATTTTCCGTATGCAAAGTGACCTCACTGTGACCCAGCTCGTAAAAATTGCGGTTATCGCAATACGTATGGATGTCCTTAAAATAAACTATTATCTGATTGTGCATGTTGAACACGTGCTCAATATATCCATACCTTTTTTGTTTATTGTTGACAAACAGGTGGCAATCGTTAAACTTCGGCTTCAAAACACGAACTTTAATTACCTGCCATATGTATGTATGTATGTATGTACGAAGATCCCTCCGTGAACGGAGCACCCCTTGATTGCTGCGAGGGTACAGTGGAATCCGTGTACACTCCCTATCAGGATAAATGGAGATGTGTCACTAACTTATAAATTACCCTTCTGATATACTGATATTTTTAGCACCCCGAGTGAGAATCGAACTCGGGACCTTCAGCACTGTAGCCATCGGTCTTAACCACTATTTTCACAACAACAGTGACCGATTAAAAAAAAAATGACAGCCAAAAAAAATGATAAAATCGTGCTCAGAAGACTAAGTTTATGATGTTAATATGCATCCCCCCCAAAAAAAAAATTAGGAACAAATCATGATAACAAATGATAAACAAATCGTATGATTTCTTTGTGATTTGAAAGTGATACAATTTCACATGCAAATGAGCTAACAAATCACGAACAAATTGCTTACAAATCATAAGCAAATCATTAACAAATTGCCAAGAAATCATTTACAAATCAGAAGCAAATTGTTTTCAAATCGTTAGGAAATTGTTATCAAATCTTTAACAAATCAGAAGTAAATCACAATCAAATCGTAAATAAATTGGCATCAATCATCAATTCACAGATTATATCATTAACATCCAGATTAAAAATAAGTTCTGCCCCTGAAACCCCCAAACTTTGAATGGCAAGTGTCTTCATTTTATCTTTAATAGCTTCTCCACCTAGTGTTAAAAGGAGTACTATCTTTGGTTGCGATGAGGGACAAATTGTTCTTTGTGAAGTATATTTTACTTTTTACCCGAATTTGACTAAAACGAAATTTGAAAAAAAACATAGGCAACCACGTGTATTTAGTAGAATACTGTTCTATATTAACTGAATAAAGAAGGTTACAGGATGAGGAGTTTTGTTCAGTCTATGAAGGATGACGGTGGTATTTATAATTTCACATATTTAACTAATATCATTTCATACGATATTCTAAGTAAACAAATCATAAAGAAATTACTCAAAAACAGAAACAAATGGCTTACAAATCATACAATAGAAAAAAAATCACATAGAAATCAGATGAAGGGAATTTGGAAAATTCTGATTTGTCTATGATTTGTTAAATGAATCGCAAGAAAATGGTACTAATAAATCGCAGAATCACGATTTGAAAGAGATTTGAATACGATTTGAAAGCAATTTGTTCATTTATTTTTCTGTTTGGGATTGGTTCAAGAATTAGAATAATGTTATTTTTTCACCGGTCACTCGTTTGTTATGACTTTAATATTGGTTAAAGGCGTCCGCGTGAAGACCGTGTATATTTCATATTAGGGTAGTCGGGAATTATTTCATACACGGTTAGTAGTGGTGATACGTCCCTTTATATTCCATATAAGGTAAGAAGGAAAGCGGAGCTTGTTGTCTTACACGGTTTGTAATGGTTTTATGTCCCTTTATTAAAACGTTACTGAGAAAAAATACAAATGTTTCAACAGACACAAAAATTGATGATTAAGATGGAAATAAATTCATAAAACACGTGACATTCAAACCTTACAAGTTGTTATTGGCATCTGTATCTGTCTATCTTCTGCTAATAAATGCACACCTCCGCTTATTTGGAGTAATTAGGTTATCATCCAGCAAGAATATATATATATAGGGATATCTAATATTATATAAAAAAAAAATTGATATACAACACACTGTATCTACTAGATTAATGCCTCTTTAGTAGGATATAATTATTTACACTTTTAACTTTAAACAGGGCTAGAACATATGAAATTTGTAGGTATATTTTAAGATCTAAAAGTATGAAACCATGGGATTGTGGGCGGTACCAAGATGCGAACATTCTACTTTGCAAGCTTTCTAACAGTTCTAGGTTTAGTTTGAATGTCTAAAAGTTGACATCTTTTAGCGTGAAGCTTGTAGCATAAGCATCTACAGAGCTGTTCCAGCAATTGATCAATGTCTTATATAAGATTCCTAGAATTCCATTGTTCTCCACAATAATAATATAGGTTGATGAGAATTGTAAGCAGACCAAATTTAATATTGAGCTCATATTTTGCAAAAAGCACACTGCACACTTCAATAATTTCACGAGTTAGTGTCATTCGTATATTTTCAAACTCAGTACACACACGAAGAAAATGACTCTGTGTTTCATCACTTTTTCCGCATAACATGCAAGTCGGATCAGGATTAGTGTTTTTGAATACGACTCTTTTTGTTTGCAGTATATAGCTACCAGTTAGGATCTTTAAACGGACTCGGATTCTTGATATATCTCGAATATTCGCAGAGCAAGTAGATGCGGTTGGATGACATTTCCCTATGCGATACATTCCACCAAGGTATAGAGACGGCAAGGGGTATAAAAATTTGTGAAATGTTGTACCAAAAGTTATCTTAGTAGTTACAGTTGTGTTTTAGAAGACAAATGCACTTTATTTGAATGAAATCTAATGACAAATAAAGTTTCTGTGCCATTTTAAAGATGGGTACCCTCTGACATTTTTCAATCTCTGCACCAATATTATGTCAAAATACTTGATAAATGGAGAAAAAATGCCAAAAAAACATCCTTTATTATAAAAATCCAACTGAAGTGTCTATTTATAGTGTATACATTGTCAAAGTGGAACTAAATATAATTCAGAAATAAAAATGTTTAAAACAATTTATTGGTTGATTATTGGTAGCTAAACGTCTAGTGGCAAATATTTCATTCATGTTCAGGACAATAAAATTAAACATAGATACAGTATGAACCACTAGCAATAGAGGACCTACATGAATCTGAAATTAACCTTTACTTAAAATTAATACACATGTAATGAATCAAACATTTTATTATAATCAATAAAAACAGGTACCGTCCAGTGTTCTCCCCACAAATTTCAAATAGCATCCTGGAAAACCGGGACATTTGAAATAGTATCTTGTTTCTATAACTGATAGCATCACATCCATAATACAGTTTATACAAAACTCATTTCAGATAGCATCACATTCAAACAATATAGCATCACATTGCGATGATGCTGAAAGGCCTTGGGGGAGAACACTGACTACAGTAACTTTGAAAATAAACAAGTCATGGTTACACTAACTACAGTAACTAAGAAAATGAACAAGTCATGGTAACAGCTCTTTTATTGACTAACTATGAAAATGAACAATAAGTCATGGTAACATCATATCAATATTCTCTTTTATTGACTAAGAAGGCTAAAAGAGGTATGTCCAATAAAAAAGAACAGTCTCAATTAATTCATATAATGTTGTAATTTATCATATAAGTGTTGCCTTCAATTTACATCAGACATGTCAGAGGAGAATATTGATATTGTAGAAAAATGTTAGTATTTAAATTAGTTAACACATGCAAACAAAAATATGCCTTTTTAAAGGTACCCACCTACCATAGGTTCCCATTAAAAACTACGAGGACAAGTATGGTCTTCCGGACCTGTGCCGCTTTCCATTATATGTCATGTACTAACTTGTAGTTTTACCTATATTTTCTGGTACATTATTTGTATCAAACCACTGTGATATGGACCAAAAAAAGAGCACAAATCAGTGTTTCAACTGGAACGTACTGTAGAATGGAAAGAACGCATGTACTTTACTGGAACTGGAACAACAACTTCTGTAACTCACCACCTCTGGAATAATTTCCAGATTGCCATTTCTATAATCCTCTTTTAGTTTGTAAATATATATTGCTGATGCAGAACTAGTATCACCCACATCAGTCATGTCAGTATCATAGACAATGTTATAGAAGTCGGGAAAGCCTTTTACAACACTGATGACATGTCCTTTCCACTTCCCGTCATTAAAAGCATGTGAAACTCTTTTCCCAACAAATAATGGAATATTTCTACTGGAACTTTCTTCACCAGGACCATCACCAGCATCTACTATGAGCTTCAGTACATTGGATTTCAACTTGTTAATTGAATGGGCTTTCCCCTTCTCACTGACGTGGTATAATTTTTTGTCATTAACAACTTGTTTCATTACTTTTTGCCGAAATCTTATTTGCGCAACTAAGGATTTTCTTTTTTCAGTTACCCTTTCAATTTCACCAAATATTGCATTGACCTGATCAGTTTTTTGCCATAATCCAAAGTAGATAATATTACTTGTGTGTTTGCTCTTCGTTTTTAAAGCAGCCTTTTGTTTCTTTTCCAGAGCAATTTGCTTATCTTTCAATTTCTGTTTACGTGCCTCAGTTATCTGGGCTAATCTTTTCTGGTACTTTGCTCGAACATTTCTTCCTTCCTTAATGCTATCTGTTAGAAGCTTTTCTTTTTCTTCTTGTGGTAGGGAATCAAGCCATTCAGAAGTTTTGTTGAAGACGAACATAAAGAAGGCTTCATTTGATATAGTTGATGCATTGGGCCTGTAACGCAGGAAGAAATCTAACATACCAAACACACGCTCTGGAATTTTATTATGGGGAATCACTGATTTACTTTGTTCTCTGAGTTCTTCTGTTGGTTCAAAATATCTGCCACCAGGTAATTGTTCCTTCGTGGCCTTTTATAATACAGAATGCAAACCTTTGAATGCCATTTGTGCAAACGCACAAGCATTTTCGTCAATGCCATCTTCTGCCTTAATCAGTTTCTCAAAGACATGCAAAAGGGTAGTCTTCACCACTTGCTCATTCTATCTAAGTATAGTAAAAGTGCATGATAGTTTGTATTCAAGTCTAAAACATGCATGTTGTTTTCAATCAATCTCCAAAGAGGTGCTGATATAAGCTTTGAAATAAGTCCCAATACTTTACAGCATGCAATAACATATGGTTTGTTAACAAGTTGTAATGTAAGTTTGTGCAATTTGTTGTTAGTTCCATGCACATTCTCAAAAAATCCTTTATCCTATGGTGGTGGTAAAAAGCAATCTGCCCCATTAGAAAAATAATGTTAAATCTGTTGCCTCGGAAATCAACAAACATTACTTTCTCATTTTTCTGTTCACAATCTGTACGGAATGCACTATAACAGCCACTTTTTTCGTCCACCCCCTTCCAAAGCATTTTCCACAAAAACGTAGAAAAGAGATTGATTTCGAGTCTGAAGAAAAAAAATGAATTTGAGTTGATTCATCATCATCTGATATGTCCTGCAAGGATGTTCTGTTTCCTGCATCTTTTAAATTAATAATAAAATTGGTGAGAGACATTCAGCGAAGTTGATAAGTTTTGCTGCTAGTGATTGTTCCGCATCGCTTAATTTCTCCCAATTTTGTAAAAAGTCTGGCATTATTTCAAGTCTGTAGTGTTCAAGAAGTACTGTAACAGAAATGTTTGTCTGTGCTCTATCAGACATGAAATCACGGATGTTGCACATTATACTATGACCAGGAGATGTGATATTTGTTTGTCTGTATTGCTCGCATACATCGGATATATCATCGAGATATTGATAAAGACATCCAATGTTGTACTCGCTTCCTTATCTATCATATCTCGTAAACCAAGGAAGTACACCTTTTTGTTTTCATAACTTACTAAAAATGCTTGATAGGTTTTCCCAAATTTTCTTGTTTTATCACCATATAAACACGTGTTAATTTGTTCAGACATTTTTTTCATGTCATTTTTATGCTCTTGTAATTGGTTAATAAGTTTCATATTCTCAATTTTCAAACTTTTGATTTCATCAGCATGTTGTAAAACCTTCATTTTGTTTTCCTTGATAATTTTGCACATTCTCGCTTGCATCTTTTCTTTTAGTTTGTTTTGTTTGTACCGTTCAAGCTGTCTCTGCAGTAATACATTCTTGTTAGTAACACTTTTCTTTGCTTTTAAAGCAAACTGTAACTGTTGTTCTGTTTTGTCCCTTATGAAAGATTCAGAAAGCAACTGTTTGCTACTCTTTTGCTTGACTAATTTTATTTTCTTAGTTTCCCTTTGCAATTATTCCGAATGTGTTCTTTATACAATTTTTACCTCCTTTTTTAAAGTACTTTTAAAATTTTGAATTTGATTTATATGTTCTTCTTTAAGACTTTGAATTTTCTTCTTAGATTTCTTTTTCTCTGCAAGCAATTCTGAGGCTAAACCTGAACAAGCCTCTGCATATGAAGCTATTTCTTCATCAACAATTTTTCCCTTAACGGGGGCTGGTAGTGATGCCACGGGTACCGAAAATGTTTCTTTTTAAAAATTTTCCCTTTTCCTTTTAATTTTGTCTTGTATCTGTATAGCTTGGATACCAAAGCACTTTTATTAGTTGAGCCTGCATCAATATTTGTAATTGCAGAAAACTGTTCGATTAAAAAATTATCATTTTCAGACCTTCTTCGGTCAAAAATGTCAATAGCACTCTTAACATCCACAGTTTTTATAACATTTGCCATATTTGCACACAAAAAATTGTTCTGATATCTTCAGACAAGATTAATAAAAATTATAAACTAAATGAAGACGAATAAAATCATAAAAGCTACGTTTCTTGTATTACCTTTCTACTCATAACACTGCAGTAAGTGTGGTATGGAGGAACAGGCAACCTTCCTTCTTCTTTTAAATCTGTAAATACTTTCTCAATCTTTTTTTTATCAAATACTCATTCAACTCAAGAGTAAGTGGTTTTTTTTTTCATTAAGTTAAGCATTAGTTCATCTTTTAATTTAGCTACTTTGTTAGGAAAATCATCAACCAGAAACATCCTTATGACGCCATGATCATTTGCAGGATCCCACCCAATATTAGAGAATATGTCTACGAGCCTTACCGCTTTCAGTAATATTTCCTCTGGTAATATATCAGTAAAATCCTCGGAACAAGTCTGTGTTCGTTGATTAAATACTACAGTTTGCCTAGTATAAAATACAGGAGCTATCTATGTTGTTGTTTTTAATGTGTTGACATTAAAAATGTTGATTTATACTTTTATTTCATAGTTTGAACGCAATTTCAACTGTGCAATCTAATAAATATCTTTCAGTTAACTCCACCCTCCTTCTGTGAAACAGGATTCTTTGATTTATTCTATTATTATGTGTAGAAAACGTAAAATTAAGAAATTAAAAACCTCAGTTTTTTACTTATTACTGGGGGCAGCCATATTGAATCGAAAACGAGGTCGTTTTTTCATTTCTGCTAGGTACCTCAAAAAAAGTTGTATTACAGACAATTCCGGGGATTAATGGCTTCAGGATTTCACAGATGTATGCTAAAATAATTAATTTAAGGTAATATAAAAAACATTCGGATGCATGGTCAAAATCATTGGAGTTTTACGTATCAAGGCGTTTTGTTAACAGATTATTTGTTAACAAAACTTTTAACTTCAAACTTCTAACTCTAAATTTCGATCTGATTACTCTAACGTATTCTAATGTAATGACTAGGAATAAGAATTCACTTTAAAACTAAAGGTGGAGTGAACACAATTCAAAATCAGTTATGCGAGAATATCAAATGATCGGCCAAAGGGGGGTAACTAGAACATATTTCGCATCGTAATTACTAGTTTTTTAGAAAAAACAAACCTATCAAGGCGTTTTGTGGACATACCCCCCTTGGAAGCAATCCGGTCAAAACACTAGAGAAGTTCCGGACATTTTTTTCAATACCGACAGAATTATCTCCCATGTGTTTTTCCGTCTCTACAAGGTATTGTAGAGAGCTGAACATTAAATTGTCTTGTTGTATTCGTTCATTCCAATAAGTGTTGACGTTTTGATTAATCATGTGTTTCAATTTTAATTTTGTTATAGTTTGGTCAAATAAAGATGTATAAGGGTCTTGAATCCCATATTTTAAAAATATTGTTTTAAGAACAATAAACCAGCTGTTACTTTTTAATGTTTTTAAACCAAGTTGTCTTTCTGCAATTCTCCATTCAGTTGCATTACAGTCTGCTCTGCAAATACTTCCAAATAGGATTAATGCTTTTTTGTGTAGTATTGCCTCTGCCGGGAGTAGGCCAGAAATTATATATATTGCTAGATCTGCTACATTTACTGGTAGTGACATAATTTGTTTTATAATTTTCTTGTATTGCTTTGTTATTAAGTCCAATATTTTGCCATTAGGTAGCACCACTTCTAGACCATAAAACATAACTGGAAAGACAAAGGTTTGTAGAAGGCTAACAGAGGTAATCGGATCCAGTCCATTTTCTCCATGCAGTCCTTGATGTATTAGGCTATACAGTGTCCTCCTGGCTTTTTTTAGGTTCTCTTCGATGGTACTTGCAGTTGTATCTCTACTATCTCTTTAAATTCCAATTACGAGCGGTTTATTTACTACAGGCATAAGTTTGTCCTTCATAAACCATTTTTCTTCCTCATATGTACTTTCTTTCCTGTATTCTATAAGATTTTAAATCTTTTAATTACCTTAATTTGCTGTATAGCCTCATACTGTTGACATCAGAAGTTATTTATCATGAAAAATTAGTTAAACCGCCGATAAATCACTTACAATTCATCATGCTTAGCATTGGCAAAAGGGAATTTTGTCCGGTATATAACCAGTCTACGATTGAAAAAGAAAACGGAAGTATTTTTTTTAAATAGTGTGTAATAATAGAATCAAATCGGTAATTGGCAAATGCTTCGCTCTAACCCCATATTTAATTTACTGACCCCATATATACCGTATTACATGTAGCACTAGCACACTATGCAACTTATAACGAGATTTTTTTTAAATGATGATTTCTCCATTTACCGGATGAACTATGAAAAGAGGCTTTGTACTTTAGTGTCAAACTTAGTAAAACATTAAATTTGGCACGAAATACCAAAAAATAAAACGGTATTATCACAGAATAAAATCAATGGACCCGAAACATGTCATCTTTGGAACTGCAGTTACGGACATCACATTAACCCCAGTGTTATAGTATAGATCAGTATACGGTATGTACCATGAACGACAACATTGTTTTCTACGTAACTTATCCTATCCAGTTTGAATTAATTTGTAGACGAAACGCATGATCGGGCTTCTTTGATGAGTAGCTATTAATAGTGTTGAATGACTGTGATGAATGTTTACACAGTTTTGGCTGCTGTTTCTCCGTCATTGTCATTTACGATGTCTGAAAATCTGCCCATCTTATGTTTTGATTTTTAGTTTTGTCAATGAAATGGCAAATGAAAGCTCGTCAAAGAAAGCTTGTAGTCGCTTTGCAGAATAGTCGAAAGTAATCCCAATTTCCTGGGCGACTCTAATGGCGTTGCGAACCGAAATGTCTTTACAACTGTGATCTACCGCTAAGTTCAGACCATAAGATTTACAATGTACAAAGGTTGCTTCTGGTATAATGTTCGATATTCTTGCCTGTATACCGTTGTTTTTGCCGGACATATTGGCAGCTCTCTCGTAGCCTTGAGCCCTAATTTTCGCAGTGTTGACATCCACACCATGTAAAGTTTCGATGAGTTACTCCGCTCAATGCTATACCTTAGTACTTGTCGTCGTGATAAAATCTTGAAAGTCTTCTTTTTGATTCTTGTAAAACTACCGCTCCTTCAAGTAAACTTGTTCTAAAAGATTACCAATTGTACACTAATAAGATTCATTGAATATTTTTTTGGTATAAGTATCGATTTTCTTAAAAGCAAACTAAATATTACTTGTATGTTATATACTTATAAACATTCATGGATCTAAAATCTGTCGATTACTGTATCTCGGCATTGCACAAAGTCATGTATTTCTCAGTCTTATTATGACCTCTCTTCGCTAAATCCTTTGGATGTTGGATGTTAACGGATTGATAATTTTGTCTTATATATTAGATGCATGATATATTTTTAGTTGTTAGTGGCTTTGATCTAGCTGTCATTTAACTGAGAGTAGTTTCAGTTCTGCTCCTAGTGTTTTTTGTTGTTGGGATGTTCAAGTACACGACCACGTCTACTTGTAATCATTGTTTAGACAAATATTCAATCAAACCAAATTGTTTTTGAAAAATGCCGGCACCAATTCGAGAATATGGCAGTTTTGTTTTTAAATTGTTTCTATGTTAGATAGCATGGAACTGTTTCAAATTTTATGAATTTCCCCGTTTTGAAAAAGATTTCAATATAAGTGGTATCACTAATTGATTAAATGTTGCTTGACAAAAGTCCAGTGGCAAATGTTTCATACATTTAAGACGAGAACAAACTAATAGTCATGCCACAAGAAGGACATGTAACAGATAGCATCTATGAAGGTTGTTAGATTTGCTACTTCAAAATGAAGATGTATTGTATAGGTACACGTCAACTACTTGTTATTTGCTACTCGAAAATAAAGATGTATTTGATAGGGACACGTCAACTACTTATTCTCCGTAAAAGTTGCTACGAGGGTTATGAATGCCATAAGTGAGTGACACTTTAATTAATTATCTCCATAATTTTCAAATTCAGACAAGACGTGTTAGTGTATTTATAAATCCCACACAACCAATCGGACTTCCCATTACGGCAAGGATTTCACAAACGAATCAAATTATGATGTGAATAACTATCTACTGATATTATTAGTCGTGTATATATTGTAATGTACACGTTTCTACAGTTCACAACTAAGAGGAACATCCACATGAAGATACCAAGATCTTGTCTATAAATTTCGAATCAACATCGGATATTATAAACGATGGTCTTGAAGTATAGATTATTGGTACTGACCGTTTTAACTGAATAACGTGTTATAGTATTCTTTTACTTGTTTGTTTGAATATTTCGATCGAATCCTCCGTCTTTTATTACACAAGTTTATACCTGTACCAAGTCTGGAGTATGACGTTTGTTAGCCATTCGATCGATGTTTTTGAACTTTTGATATTTCCTTTCCATTATGGACTTTCCAATATGATTTGTCCTCCAGGTTCAGTATTTTTGAGATTTCAGTTATCACTAGCACTATTTAGTGTATTTATGGTTATATCCTTTTGACGTGGATCGATACGTTTACATCCCGTCATTGTGATATGCATGCGTTGTCTATATTCCCTGTTGTGATTTTGTGATTCAAATTATTTCTTTGATTTAGTGTGATTAAGATTGTAACACAGTGTTGACATCGATGTTTGATCGATGTTTAATGTTTTGGTCACACATTGTTGTCCATATGATGGAATTATGTGCGACTGTCCCACTGTGTGCGGTTTAGCTAGTCATAACCCCGGGTATTACATGTATCCACTATGTTCTTCTTAAGAAAGTCAGGAACATGACAGTTTATATGTATACGTGTGATGTGTTTGAGCTTTTAAAATCGCCCTCGGCGCTCGAGTTTATTTTGATTATCTTTCCTTAATGTCATTGGTTCAAGTGAAATACAACTATGGAATGGGGAACATAACTCTTCTTTTTTAAATATTTAAAAATTAGTGTACATGTTATACAGTCCTAAGATTTCCAAATTTCTTAGCACAATGGCTCATTCTAAAAGCCTTAAAAGTTAGTAGTTGATTGTTATTGACGACTTTTTCGGTTTTGGTCTGGTATTCTTTAACTGAGATTATTTCAATGTACATATTTAAAGACTTGTGTTTGTGATCTCTCTTTGGTCCCTAGGAAAGACACTAAATGATATTTTCAAAAGAAGGACGAACAATATTAGAGGGAGAGTCAAACTCATAGATAGAAAATAAACTGACAACGCCATGGCTTAAAATATGAAGACATCTGAAAGATAATAGTTCAAAAGACACAACATATAATACTAGAGACTAGGCAACACGAACCCCATCAAAAACTTTGGGTGATCACAGGTTTTCCGGAAGGGTTAGCAGATCCTGCTCCACATGTGACACCCGTCGTGTTGCTTAGTCTTAGGAAATCTGGTAAATAGTATAATTCGGTAGGTCACATTCGTGAAAAGGGAAAGAGTATAGTTACGACATACGGAATATATCCGATATCATCTGGAAAACAGCTATCCCATAACGGTTAACCAACTCGTGATGGCTTCCATTAGCACTCCTCTATCAAAGAAATCTTGATTGGAAATACAAAAACAGGAATATCGTATCAATTGGAAGTTATATACTCCGTATGCAGGCGCTGCTGTTATGTTGCTACATAGAAATTAAAAGTTCACAATTAGGTTTTGTCGTAATGTTTTTTTTTCAACCAACCCTCATTGTCAATTTCTAGATGCAAGTCAAGGTATGAGGCAGCCTGTATCTTTAGTATCCTTCATCTATAGTTCGATGGGATGGATTTGTTCAACATAGGCACCATATTTTGTATTAATAAGTAAGAAAACATCATCTATATTGCGGAACATAAAGTTAAAGGATATTACTTACTTCATGTCTCTCTTCCTAAAAAGTACCTGTGTGAAGTCAGCCTAATATTAATTATGAAACAAGTCGTCAAGAAGAATGGCACAATTGGTTTCCATTGGAATTCTGACAGATTGTTGAAAAACACGTCCTCATAACGTAACAAATATGTTGTCAATCAAGAAATCTAGCATCTTGATAATTTCAGTTTCAAAAAAAAAATGTTCAAATCAGAAAGATTCTTTACCAAGTAGGATATATCCCTCCACAAGACAAGCTACTTGTATCTACGTTCGCAATTCTTTTTCATGCAACAAAGTGAAACCAACTCTTTCAAATTGTCTTTTAGTTTTGAATAGGGAATACTTGTGTAAAGTGTAGAAAAGTCAAATGTTCTAATACTTTTGCAAGATGAGAGAGTCTGAGAATTTATGTACTCTAAATATCTTTGTATTTTTTTTAGTATCCACATTTGGTTCACGCCACCTCTAGAAGGCAGTTTCATAAAATATTTGAAGCCCGGTTTTGATTGCTGATAAAACAGATGTTAGTAATTCAGAAAGAGGTTTCGTGAAGCATTTGGAAGTCCCAGCAATATACCGTTGTTTGTAAGGACAATTTAAGAGCAACATGAGGACCACCTTCGATGCGGGATTTTCTCCCTGCGTTTAGTACAGAGCTGTGGCCTTCGGCTGTTTTCTGCTCTTTGGTCGAGTTTTCCATTTGACATATTCTAAATTTCTATTCTTAATTTTATTAAACGAATGGATAACATCTGTCATATATTTTTGACTTGTAACAGGCATTGTCTGACGTACAAAATGGTGAATTGACCTTGTTATAACGCTAGCTAAACCTCTCCTTTGTATGACTCGCATATCTTCATTTAATTGGCAATGTGTGAACAATACAAACAAACAATTATAGGTTAAACCGTCAACACTGGTGGTACATCCGTCAACACTGAAAAATAATCATAATCACCTTTAAACGAACAAATATTGTTAAGTAATAACTTACAGTGCATCTTCTTTTACAGTTAAAATTGTACGAATAAGGACCTCCAGAAAACAGGTAAAACGTCTGATATGTTGACAAAACACTGAGTTCTCTTCTAAAATCACAAGATCCGATTTGTTTAGCACCATTGTCACCTCTTCTACCTGTAAGTGAACGAAATATGATAATTATGCTTATATATTTATAAGGAAACTCATCCCTTTTGGATCACATCGGTTGTTCATTTTTTATAGAGTAGGTGTAGGTGGCATCGTTTTTCTATTTGCTTTTTGCTATGCTTCTTTTAGCTTCCATTGTCAATTAGTTATTTACTAAGGTGTTTACTTTTATACCGATGTCATATGCAGTCATCGTAAAGCTATAATGAATTAGTTTAGTTATATCCAATATACATCGCATCTGAATATCCTTCCTGAAAGGAACATAGATTTTTTTTTCAAATTGTGAACAGTGTTAATTTTTTGTATCATTTATTCTTCAACATATACATGTGGATATGAAAAAGTTGTGGTACAACTCTCCATCGAAGTGACTAATTTTTAATTTTTGGCTTAAATCTGTAACCAATAATTATTTTTGCTATCAATATATATTAATGAGTGGCTAAACAAATCCATTTAAATGTTCTTTGCGTCTGTCATATAATTTCAAAACGTCCTCCCCCCAAGCGTTTTATCCATATGTCTTTTTTTGCCATGTTGGCTATGTTTTTTTATACTAGATATTCTGAAATTGATTAAGTTTGGCTGAAATTGATTCAGCAGTTAAACATCAGTTAAAAGTAAGCAAACTGAATGAACAAATTGTGAAAGATTGTCTAAAAGGGCAATAACTAATTCAGGGGTAAATTTTGATAATCATGATAATATTAACTTACTTAAAGATCTTAATTTGCTGAAAATGTTTGCTGTTTACAGTTTATCTTTAACATTAGTAATATTCAAGAAGATAATAACAAGAAACTGCAATATTTACTTAAAATTACCAATTTAGTGGCAGGAACCCATTATTGGGTTATTGGAATAATCTGATCATTACATGGCAGATACGATGTCACATAATAAACACTTTCACCCATATTGGATTTGGTTTTAATACGCCCGTATTATGGTATACAAATGTCCGGCGTCCACATGTCGCACCGTAATTGAGAACCGCTTATTCACATTTCATTAAACTAAAAGTAGGTGTTTCGTATGATGGTCAAACGATTTGTATACTTATTGGGGAGAATAGGATTTAAACGTTTGGAGTTACGGGACTCTATAACTAAAACAAGGGTGTATATTTTTCACATGTCGCGCTGTATCTCAAAAACGATTTATGATTATTGCTTTAAACTTGAAGCACACACTTCAGAATTATATTAATCAAAAGATCTGTATACTTTTTGATGACGATTAAAACAAATTACTTTGGAGTTATTGAGTTTTTTTTCAAAAAGGGGGAGGTTTTCACATGTTGCATTAAACTTTAAATCTGTATATTTTTTGGTGATGATTCGAAATTTTATTTTAGAGTTATTGAGTTTTATGACATTTCGCGCCGTATCTCATAAACTATTTATGATTATTGCATAAAACTTCTCACACAAGACGAAGGGCGTATCATGCGCTCATGGCGCAGCTGTTTATTTAGATACAAGAAAAACACAACATTTAACACATATGTTCTATTTTTAGCCATGACAGCCATGTTTCGTGAAAACACAAAAAATAAAACACAAACTTTTTCCTAGATACCATAATGATCATTCAGCTCAAGTTTTGTTGGAATTAGTAAATAGAACTGGTAAACGAGACAATACAAACGACGGAAAGGAGAAATAACGAAAGAGTGTTAAAAGATTACTTAAACAATCTGCACCAGAAATTAGTGTCGGAGAATAAAGTGACAAAATTAAGTGTTTCAGTATCCAGACGATTTCTTCAATCAAATTATATCTTAGCTTCATATATATCGAAATAGGAGAACGTGTCTTTGTCGTCGTCATAAAAGTATGACATTAAAAGTAGAAAATACATTGAAAACTCTAAATGTAACTATATAATCATGATAATATACTCAATCATATCCAGATCAAATGATCAGACAGAAAGAAATAACTGGAAAATAAGAAAATAAAATATTTGAAAAAAAGTTGGATGAAGAGAATGTAGTGATGACAAAAACTAAAGAGCCTGTGTCGCTCACCTTGGCATATGTGAATTAAACAAAGGAAGCAGACAGTTCATGACAAAATTGTGTTTAGGTGATTGTGATGTGTTTGTTCATCTTCCTTTACTGAACATTCTTGCTGCTTACAATTATCTCTATCTATAATGAACTTGTCCGTGTAGTTTCAGTGGAAAATGTTAGTAAAAATTTACAAATTTTATGAAAATTGTTAAAAATTGATTATAAAGGACAATAACTTCTTAGGGGGTCAATTGACCATTTTGGTCCTGTTGACTTATTTTTGAGTCTTAAATTGCTGTATATTATTGCTGTTTACAGTTTATCTCTATCTATAATGATATTCAAGATAATAACCAAAAAAGCAAAATTTCCTTAAAATTACCAATTTAGGGGCAGCAACCTAACAACGAGTTGTCAGATTCATCTAAAAATTTCAGAGCAGATAGATCTTGGCCAGATAAACAATTTTACCTTGTCAGATTTGCTCTAAATGCTTTGGTTTTTGAGTAATAAGCCAAAAACTGCATTTTACCCCTATGTTCTATTTTTAGCAATAGCAGCCATCTTGCATGTCTTGGTTGGTTTGCCCGGTCACCAAACACAATTTTCAAACTAGATAGCCTCATTATGATTCTGGCAATGTTTGGCAAAATTTGGCCCAGTAGTTTAAGAGGAGAAAATTTTTGTAAAAGTTAACTAAGATTTACGAAAAATGGATAAAAATTGACTATAAAGGGCAATAACTCCTAACGGGGTCAACTGACCATTTTGGTCCTGTTGACTTATTTGTAAATCTTACTTTGCTGAACATTTTTGCTGTTTAAAGTTTATCTCTATCCATAATAATATTCAAGATAATATCCAAAAACAGCAAAATTTCCTTAAAATTACATAATCAGGGACAGCAAACAAACAGCGGGTTGTCCCATTCATCTTAAAATTTAAGGGCAGATAGATTTTGACCAGATAAACAATTATACCCCTTGTCAGATTTTCTCTTAATGCTTTGGTTTTTAGCCAAAAACTGCATTTAACCTCCATGTTCTATTTTTAGCCGTGGCGGCCATCTTGAATGGTTGGCCAGGTGAAAAAAAACACAATTTTTAAACTAGATACATTAATGATGATTGTGGCCAAGTTTGGATTAATTTGGCCCTGTAGTTTTAGAGGAGAAGATTTTTGTAAAAGATCATTGAGATTTACGAAAAATGGTTAAAAATTGACTATAAAGGGCAATAACTCCTAAAAGGGTCAACTGACCATTTTGGTCATGTTGACTTATTTGTAAATCTTATTTTGCTTAACATTATTGTTGTTTACAGTTTATCTCAATCTATTATAATAGTCAAGATAAAAACCAAAAACAGTAAAATTTCCTTAAAATTACCAGTTTAGGGGCAACAACCCAACAATGGGTTGTCTGATTCATTTCAGTGCAGATAGATCTTGACCTGATAAACAATGTCACCCCCATGTCAGATTTGTTCTAAATGCTGTGTTTTTTCAGTTATAAGACAAAAACTGAATTTTACTTCTATGTTCTATGTTTAGCCATGGTCGCTATCTTGGTTGATTGGCCGGGTAAAAAAACACAAATTTTAAACTAGAGACATCAATGATGATTGTGGCAAAGTTTGGTTAAATTTGGCCCAGTAGTTTCAGAGGAGAAGATTTTTGTAAAAGTTAACGCCGGACGACGGACGCCAAGTGATGAGAAAAGCTCACTTGGCCCTTCGGACCCGGTGAGCTTAAAATGAATGTGTGACGCATCATTCTCTCATTTTAAGGCAAGTGTACGCACTATTATGTTAATATGACACACACTACCTATTATTTGTCATCTACCTATACACCTAAAACTGTTTACTTCAAAAATTTTGAGGGGGAATCAATAAAGTGGAACCTATTACGGTAACTCGCAACCATAGATTTATTCAAGCTACTGCATATTCTCATCGTAAAAATGGCGAAATGTGTTTATGGTGCTTTCTACAATTATATTATTTCAAATCATTCTCTAACTTTTCAATATATGATTCGTGATACCATTCTTGTCATATAGTACACATAACACAATCTTCGTCATCTGTGTTGTTGTCACAGTAACACCTCTCACAAATTGCTCAATGTAAGCCAATATTTTTGGGTTTTTTTATCATCTGAGTTTATTGCCGGGAGGATAATTTGTAGGATTTTCATTGTTCCTTTTCTTTCTCTGATTGTTCTTTTCTTTACTTTCGGGTTTTCTAAAAAGAGTGAACGCCGCGTTATTACGCATCTCCGACTTTCAATGAGTAAGACTCACCGTTCCATCATTTCTGATGTCGTTTAATCTTCTTTTAAAAATAAGTCGCGACTGAACACAAGATTTTTTAAAATTTTTATTAAATTTGCAGTTGGTTATACTACTGGTGATGTTCTACTTTCGTCTATTTTTGTTTTTAAATATAATGACCAAATAAGCATACTGAGTGTGGTTTTCTTAATGTAACGTCATTACAACAACATGTAACAATACAGATTTCTAGTTGAATGAGTAAATCTTATAATAGTGAAACAAATCGTATTGCACTTAAAATAAATAGTATATTTAGTTAATTACCCATTAGAATTAATGACTTTCCGACCGGCAAGCTTGTTCCACAGAGCGCACTATTTCCTGCAGACTGTATCACTACCTCAGAACCAACTCCTTCTGTAATTCCCTGTTATAAATGTATGAAGGGTCATCCTTAATGTCAACTATTTTCCAAAGTGTACAAAACGTACATTTAGTGGAGGGGGGTAATAGTTCAACATTTTTACCGTACGATTTTGTTAAATATAAAAATAAAACAGTCAGACATGTTTCTGTTTATTTTCACTGCAAATGTCTATATGAAACTAAAATAATATATACAGGAAATTGTTTTTTCTAATAATGATTGATTCTTGTAACGAAATCTGAAATTGGTTGATGTACATTTTTTAGTGAGGGTGGCAGTCTCAAAAAGTGTATGTTTTGTACACTTTAAAATGGTTGATAATTTTGAATGATCCTTTAATTATTTGGTAATCTTAAACATAAGTTTGAATCAATAACAAGCTTAGTTTGGTACTGATATACGGATTTAAAGACTGAATATAATTAACAGAACAAAAATGTAAGTATGTGCCTATAAGACTTTGCTCATTTTTTTGTAAACAAGATTATGAAACTCTTAGAAAACTTTGTTTTAATTCGCCTTTTCAGAATCTAAAGGACTGTGGGTAATCTTATTGTTCGTTCATCAAAATGAAAATAACGTTAAATCATTTAATGGATTTCTATTGTTAAGAACCAATCACAACGTTTCCGTGTACGGTTTTGAAAATATTACCCATAATGTATTAGATTCTTAAACGACAAATTGTTGTTTATTTTTTAATTTACAGAACGAATATCCGTAAAAAAAAGAAATAAAAGGCAAATAACAATAGGTAAAAGCATTGCAATAAAACGTTACATTAAAAGAGGGACGATAGATACTAAAGGGACATTAAAGCTAATAAATCGACTATAAACTGACAACACAATGGCTAAAAATGAAAAGAACAAACAGATAAACAAAAGTATACATAACACGAAACAG
The DNA here is from genome assembly GCF_036588685.1 of Mytilus trossulus. Classification (NCBI taxonomy): domain Eukaryota; kingdom Metazoa; phylum Mollusca; class Bivalvia; order Mytilida; family Mytilidae; genus Mytilus; species Mytilus trossulus. The sequence goes on along the minus strand of NC_086380.1, from coordinate 36,255,288 downwards.
AAAACTAAAAAATAAACAACACAAAACAATAAATAATGCATGTTACAATGTGTTATGTGTGTCTTGTATTCTTCTTTTCTTTTCCTTTCTTACGGGCGTTATATGATTTCCTTTTGTTGCCTCGCCCTTCCCGGCATACCCAATATATTCGTATTTGTTTTATTGATTGCTAAAATTCAAATCAATAAAGAAAATTTTAAGAAACAATGTTACCACCTTTTCATTTTTTTGTAAAAACGTCTTTCGTTTGGTGTATGGAATGCAAAATTACACCAAATTTTTAATGTTTGATTTTTTGTTGTGTTGGTTTCATTTCCCGTACATAAGCAAATATTGTGTTAACACAGTCATATACCAAATTATAATTATTACCGAGCACAAAGGGCGTTGACCACGATTTGCGTACTATTCCGAAGCACTTGGGATGACCTTCAGTTTTTTCTTGGATCGTAGTGCTCAGTCTGTAGCTCTGTATTATTTGTTAGTCTTTTTCCTTTATGCAAAGCAATATCAGTATTTTCGACTGACTATAAATATGATTAAGTATAATCCTCTATCCAAGTCTCAATTTATAAAAGTAGAATGATTTTTTGGAATTTCCCTCTGCAGTTGCTGCGTATATAGTGTTGTTCTTAAAATAGCCAAAGATTTTCCATTTGAAAATAAAAAAATAAATACTGATCCTTACCTTCATTTTGAAGAGAATGTTGACAGTATATTTCCAGATCGCATCGTTATTAGCAATATCATCAGGTGGGCCAGGTATGAAAGTTTCCCTGATAACTCTGCCATATAATACTGAAAGCAAAAACCAGTTGTAAATCATACGATGTTTTATTTTACAAAAGCACGGGAAATACTATTGGTCTAAATAAATAAAAATCAGGAGCTATGGTTATTTTAAATTTTAAAAATAGATATTGCAAAACCGTTCCCTCTTAGAGAGAAAAAAGTTTAAATCAAATCTTTTAGTGCGAGGTTTCAATTGGCTCGCAACAAAATCAGGTTCAACTCACTATTTTTCTTAAAATTTCCTGTACCAAGACACATCAAACATCAGAGGAGATCAAAGATACATCAGAAACACTCAAATGAACACTCAGAAACGAACTCTAATATAGCAATGGCTATTTTCCCGACTTGTTACAAGACATTTTAAGAAAAAATGGTGGCTTGAACCTGGTTTTGTGGCTGGCCAAACTTCCCGCCTTTATGGCTATGTTAAATATAACATGAAAATGATAACACTACATGGCAGGACTACAATACAAATAAATGGAAGAACCAACGGGACAAAGAAACACACAAATGAATAATACAAAAGAAAATTACGGCAATTTTATAATTATTGGAGATACCCAGTGAAGCTCAGGTCAAAATAGCAAAAAAAGCTAATCAAAGATGAAAGCATTGATGACCAAAAAATTCCAAAAGTTGCGCCAAATACGGATAAGGTTATCTGCCTTGGATTAGAAAATCCTCAGAATTCAAAATATTTCATACTTTTGCAAACAGAAGTTTAATAACAATGACTACATATTGATATCAGGGTTAGTACACCTTTTTTGTTTTATTTTCCTCTGACTGTCCATGAATTTTCCATACCCTAAAAACAGGAAACCAAAGGGTATAAAAGAGATTCGTTGAATAAGGGTGACCTACAAATCAGTATAAAAGTTTTGAAATATCTTGATCAATTGAATAATATAGTAATAGTAAAGTTCTTTGTGTTAAATTATTGAATTCTTTGTACTCTGCTTGAAGAAGGCTTTAGCTGCTCTTCTCAGAGCATTTGGCTTTGATATTGAAACTTTCCGATTTAGTCGAGTCCTCGATGTGTTCGGAGCTCTTACGGTGGCTTTTCAATGCAGATTCTCCCATGTTTGAAACGTCAAACTTTTTTGCAGACAAAGGCTGCAATGGCCTTCGTATCTTATCGCTACTAATCCTCACCAGCCTTTTTTTTTTGTACTCCATTTTAAGTGAAAATTGCAGTTACACTGTATTTTACTCTTTGTATAGACTGATCAATGGCAAGCCATTTTTAAAAGAAATCCGATAGCAGGTTCTTTAATATACTGAGTATGTTAATGCATGAAGCAAACTGCAAAAAATTATGGGATTACAGGGACTTTTCACTAAAATATATCTTTCCTTGAGTTTTAAAGACTTTTTTCCCGCCAAATAAAAATCCATGATTTAAAGTTAAATCTTTTCATGGGATAGATGATGTTAAATGGCAAAGTATGTTTGAGTTTTCTACAAATTCTACTAGAGGACATCCTTGGAAATTAAGTAAAAAGAGGTGTAATTCAACTCAGCGTCTCCATTCGTTTTCACAAAGGATCATTGATCAATGGAATAGTCTTTCAACAGTAACAGTTTGTGCTGAATCTTTCAATATTTTCAAAAATCATATATAGAAGTTTAATCCTACATGGCATTAGATAACATTTTATTATAATGCAGCAGTATATAAATGTATGCGACAAGTATTTAAAAATTGTGGAAACCATCGTACAACATGTATACCAGTTCAGAAAAAATATTCGTTCTATTTATGCTCACAGCTCATAGTTAAAATAAGTAAATTAATATAAAGTAAATTATGAGGCGGCCAAAAAAGTTTTCAACTTAACGATCGCCGCAATAATCCAGGTAGAATCCAGGTAGAGACCCGTACGAACCCTGTGATATACATTTTTACACCGAAATGGTGTATAACTACAGAATATAAACCAATTCGCAAAACAATCTACAAGAACACAAACACAGCACAGCAGAACAAAATAGTATATATGTTAGCCGAATAGATCGAGGCACAACAGTGAGGTGACATTTAAAACTCTAAAAAAATCCATAAAATAGGACATATTTCAAGATTAAGTTTAAAGGCAACAGAGCTATACTGCTGTTCAAAAATCGTAAATCGATAGAGAAAAAAAAATCGGGGTACAAACTAAAACCGAGGGAAACCTATCAAATATAAGAGAACTACGACACAACATAGACACAAAACCGAAACGTAACAGACAGCGAAATGAACTATAATGTAACAATGGCCATTTTCCTGACTCGGTACATCAATTAAATAATACATATATTAATAACAGTTACAATAATTATTAATATAAAATTGTGGTAGTAATTAGATAATCAAATGTATTATCTAGCTATGTCGGAATATAAACCAAATACATGTACATCGTGTAAGATTAGCTGACCCAAATCAAAATCTTGTAACTGAACCTGGAGATTAATTATCTTTATCCTTATTCCAGGATAACAGAATAAAATGATTTACTATTAAACGCCAGCGGTAATTAAAATATAAGACGATGTAATGGAAAACCAAAATATCAGACGTGGTGAAAATGTCCTTAGTTAGTTTGGACAAAAACACATCGTATGTATCAACAAATTCGTGATGGTGTCCATAAAATTTACGGAGAGTCATTTTTAATCTGTCCTCCTCATTAATTCGTTGGAACAGTTTCTGTCTAAGGAGCACCCTCCTTTATATGTAGTGTGAACATGCACGAGCACAACGTATCAACTGAGATATCTAAACACCATGCAACGTGCCATACAGTACGTTACTTTAACTAAATAATTTAACATTTGGTGACTATGTTGAACACATCTATCCCATCGAACTAGAGATAAAAGAAACAACAGATACAGTTAAGGCGGCCTCATATCTAGACTTACATCTAGAAATTGACAATGAGGGTCGGTTGAAAACAAACCTTTACGACAAAAGAGATGATTTCAGCTTTTCAGTTGTGAACTTACCATATCTAAGAAGCAACATTCCAGCAGCACCTGCATACGGGGTATATATCTTCGAAGTGATACGATATTCCCGTGCTTGTATTTCCTATCTTGATTTTCTTGATAGAGGGTGGCTGCTCACAAGGAAGCTATTAAACCAATAGTTTCAAATAGGATAGTTGAAATCATCCCTTCGTGCCTCATGTAGAGCATGATCTGCTTACTACTCTTCCAGAGCATATGAGAACACTCTATTTTTTTAGGGTGTTCGTGTTTCTTAGTCTTTAGTTTTCTATGTGGTGTCATGTGTACTATTGTTTGTCGTTTCCATTTTTAGCCATGGCCTGGTTAGTTTATTTTTTCTGTCCCTCTAGTATCTTTCGTCCCTCTTTTATTACTGAAAATGGGAAACTGATATTTTAGAAATTGAAATCGTCCTGTTTGTCATAGATTTTTGATGTGAAGTCTTCCATCCTTGTTGATATTTGGGAACAGATCAAGTTATGAAGCAGTTCTTCTAGTATCAGTAGTATCCTTAATATCCACCTGGGATATAGGAGATGTAAGTATTAGCTGAAATATGGCTTATATACCTATACACATTCATGGATCTACAATCGTTCGATACCTGCATTTTGGCATTGCACTGTTTTTCTCTGACTGTTTATTACGTCGACGTCTTTACACTAAATCCATTGCATGTAGGATATACACGGATTGATAACTTAGTCTAAGATGCATGTTTTTTTTTGTTAGTGGCTTTGAACTATCTGTCGGGTAACTGTGATTACTCACATATCTGTACCTAGTGACTTTTCTGTGGTTGGGATGTACAAGTACCCGGCCACGTCCACTTGCATTTTTGTCTATTTGATGAATTTTATAGATCGTTCTTATGTTTTACTGTTATACCACTGTCTTAGGTTAGGGTGATGGTCGGGTTCCATCTAGCATGGTTAACCCGCCACATTGAGTGTGTGTTTGTGCCTGTCCAGGAGCCTTTTTTTCAGTGGTGGTTTGCATTTGTGTTACACATTAAGTTTTCGTTCATTTTTAACCGGGTTTTTGTGACCAAAATGTCGGTTATTGATTTGGGCCGGGGATATACGTCGGGCAGGCGACCGGGCGGCAACCAAATGTTGTCCGTGCATTTACTCATGAACCGTTCAACTAAGGCTTTTAAACTTTTAATATGTTGTTGACAACAAAATGAAGGTAAAGTTCAATAATGACGATTTTGACTTTTACCGTTTAGGAGTTATGGTTCTTGAAAGTTTGAAAAATGTTGTTTCCAGTCGTGTCCGTGCATTTACTAATGAACTGTTCAACCAAAGCTTTTCAAATTTTAATATGTTGTTACTGATGACAACATGGAGGTCAAGTTAAATAATGACGATTTTGACTTTTACAGTTCAGGAGTTATGGTTCTTGGAAGATCGAAAAATGGCGTTTCCATTCATGCTATCGCATTTACTCATGAACCATTCAATCTAAGCTTTTCAAATTTTAATATGTTGATACTGATGACAAAATGGAGGTCAAATTTGATATTGACGATTGCCAGGACACAAATAAATGTTAAAAAATCCGGTTTGCTGTCGTTGTGACAGCCTCTTGTTTGTACATAGTTTTCTTGTATAAATTGTTTTACATTGTAATATCGGGGCCTTTTCAAGCTGACTATGCGATAGTGATATTGCTCATTGTTGAAGGCCGAACGGTGAACTATAGTTGTAAATTTCGGTGTTTTTTTGGTCTCTTGTGGAGAGTTGTTTTTTTAGCAATTATACCACATTTTTTTTAAATTATTTAATGAAAGGACATCATCGATATATCTAAAAGTAAAGTCACAGAATTTCGAAAGGATCTTGTCGTTTTGTCTTGTAGAAGGTTTTGCGTGAATTCTGCTTCATACGATTTCAACAACATATCGGCCAGTAGGGTTTCACAATTAGTATACATTGATATGCCCACTTACTTTTGAAATATCAATCTTCAACAAATATTGTCTATCATTTTAATAATATCATTTTCAGTATATTTTCTTGTAAATTTAGTGTGGTTCTTTACAAAGGATGAATTAGTATAGCCAAAATCAAGGAATTTGTATCTACGATTCACATTTTTATAGCATAAAGCTATGTTGAATTTGATGGTTAAGTCCATCTTTCAACTGGACATGGAGAATAGTAGTGTGAAGCGAAGAAAAATCAAAAGTGTTTATTTTGCTGCAATATTGCAAAGAATGTAATCGAAGATTAAGCAGTAGATATTTCGAATTTTTGAGAATCCACATAAAGTTAACACCACTGGTAGAAAATATCTCATCGCAATATGTTTGAAGCCTATCTATTACTGTCTAAAAAATAGTAGTCAGTACTGATAATATGAAAATAAGAAGGGGTTGGATTACGTCCTTTTGAGGTATGACTGTAATAAATTTATTCTGTCTATTCGAAATAACATAAAAAATGTTGTGCACACTAAAGAACCCGCGGAAAAATATTACAGTCATTCCTTATAATTTAATTCTAAATTCTATCTTAAACCGGCATAAACCACGAAAATTCGTTGATGACAAAATTATGTATATGAACTGATAAACAAAACAACGTCAGCCAATCGGAAGACACGCTACATCCAAAATTAAATTATTAAAAGAGGGACGACAACTGCCAGAAGTTATTACTTTGTGGATACGTATCCCATACAGCATATTTTATAAATAGTGAAAAAAAAATGGTAAACCATACATGCAGAGGCACAAGTGATTGTGGGATAATTTGAAATATACGTACATGTATATATTCTATTTTTTTTAATAACAGTAACTTCAAATATGGTTCGTTTAAAAAACTCATCTCTTTGTAAAAAAATAACTAAATCGGTAGTTTATCTTTGCATTATATAGTGCATTACCGTATAGCATCATAGCTTAAAAAAACGAATTTTATTTCATACTATTAAAAAGCCTTGCAAAGTTAAAAAAATGTCTGGTTTCATTTTGTAAAACTTACCATAAGCTGCTGAGCAAAATTGATCTTGAGGGTGTGGATTGCCAAAACACGAACACCCGTGGACACCGCCTGTTTCAAAGGCTAGAACAATAATCGCCAGGAGAATTTTCAAAGACATCTTAGCCATTCCTTCCGCTATCGAATTATTTTACAGGAATGGGCTAAGTACATCCTTATATCTTTAAATATTGGATTATGAAAACTTTTGCCAACATGTTTCAGGGGATAGTAAAGGATGATATGTTGCATAAATGAACGTGAAATTGGGTCATGTTTCAATAACAACGCTAGACATGTATATCTTTACTCATTTGCATAATAGAATGAAACATCCCAAGCAGAATGAAAAAAATGTTGAAAAAACTAACAAGACACGTTATAAATTAATTGTTCGCCTCATTTGTGTTTCTTATTGCATTTTAATAGAATATATATACGTAGAATAATGCAAAATCAATTGAACTCGTCAAAGCTTGCATAATAGGATTATTATAAAATAATATGTATAAATAAAGTTAAGTACATTGCAGATGTGCATATATAAATTGCAAATCGTTCATAAAAACCATTAATCCCGTTCAGGATTACATTTCTTGTAAATATTTATCAAAGTTATCAGGTTTACATTACATGTAAAATAAATGCTTGCAATAGCTGTTAATGTATAATGAACTATGGACTATGATATGAACACATTTTGTTTTAATATTATATCCTTTTTTGCCTACAGGAAGCACTTATATGATTCTCTGGTTATACCTCTTACAGTTGAATAAGTTTAATTTCTGTGTTAACATTTAGTATGCTAATATTTGACACAAAACCACAATTGCTCGTAACTAGTTTACTTTTTGGAGATTTATAAAAATTAACTTCACTTCTATTGGCAAAATGTAATCAATTAACAAATCATTTTTTATTTTTTTCGAGTCGAAAGACTATCAAAGACTACCTTCCTTAATAAGTTTTAAACATGATCCGCTCAATTTGTTTTTATTTAAAGAATTTACTGGCATACTTGTACCGTAAAAACACTGCAGATTATTAACTGTGTCTACATATGTCACTGTAAAACTTAAACTTTTTATTCTTTTTTCATTGAAGATAATGTAGCTGACATCATTATCTGATGATGAATACTCAGAACTGGAATGTGTTTCCGATTTAAACTCAGTATTACTGTTATATCTCCTGTTAAATTCGTTAAACTATACTTCCTTCTGAGAAATGTAACGTTTTCCTTTATAATGGCTTGTTTTAGAAACGGAAACCTAGGCTTAATTATCTTGTTTAATTTTTGTAATAGCTCTTGTTTACCCTCATCTTTATTCTTTTACTTGCAATTTATATTTTTTCGAAATATCTGCACGCTAATTAATAAGACTTTCCACTGGAATATGTGTCAATATCAAATTATAACCTCTTAAATTCCTCATTTAGTTCTTTATTCGGTTTATACAAACATTCATTCAAATAGAAAACTCTCTAAAATCAGTTTAGCTCACAATAATACTCATTTATCAGAATTATAGCCTTAAATGAATCACTGTGTATACTCTTAGTTTTTCTTTACTGTACATTTTATACCCCTCCCCTTTTTCAGTTTTTTAAAGAATTTGAAAACAAGACTTTAATTATTGCCAGCTTACCCTATTTGGATATTTTCTGATTTAAAATGCCAGCTTACCCTATTTGGATATTTTCTGATTTAAAATGCCTTGAACCTTTTTTTAAATTGTTATGATAACATATTGAAAGCATATCAGAGTACTATAAATGTAATGTTTAGCAGCCAATCATTACAACATTCAAGATTACATAAAATATCCAATCCTTCCCCTGTCTCCAGTCTATATGTTACTGTATGCATAGCTATTTGTAAATTAAAGTTCACATTTTCTGCCTCAAATGTTCAATTTAGAATGATTGTCACAACAGTATCATCTGTTACCATATATCTGACTCATTTTAGCCAGTATATATACTAGAAGAGTTCAAACAAAGCCATATTTGCATTAGTTGTATGTATGCAAATACCAGTTTGATATATAAAATCACTTAAAATGTTATAGACATGACTGCTAACATCTGACTTTTGCATTGCTTCCAAACATAGTTATTGTTTTCTAAATCAAGAACTGTGAAATCATGATATCATAGCATTTACAAGTTAAACTGTTTGTTTTATGACCGAGTGGGTAGGACATTTTCTATGGTTTTTACCCCTTGGGCCTCAAGCTTCCTAAATCCGTCTGTTATTTCTAGCAATTTGGAATATTAAGTACATATTCAGGATAGAAAACACTATTGTAAGTTTTGTTGAGACACTTTTGTATGTCTAGCATGTATTTGTTATGCCATGGTGACAAAAAGTAGATTTAGGTGTTACGGCTTACTTTTAGGTTACCTAAAGGACACAAACACTCCATAACATTTATTCAGGAAGAATCAATGAGTTTCAATGACTGCGAAAAGTTAATATAAACACTTCTTGCATATATGCAAATAATATTAATTATTTTTGTATTCGTGACTTAAGGTAAACTATGCATACTGTAAACTGTTAATGTATGCTGAGCCATCATATTTTAGGCCAAGGATGCTATCAATCTTTATGAAAAATTGATAAAACTTCATGTTTGAGTTAATTTCCTTAGAATCTGTGAAATAAAGCAAATTTGGTAAAAAATCAGAATGTTCTATTTTTCAACCTATATAGGTTGCATACATATATCTGTAAATATTGACAATGCAATTTCGTATAGGAACTACTTATACGGCTATACTCTACCACTTTTACTATGAAGTTTTGAATAAAATCTTATCCTAGAATTGAAAGTTCATATAAACTTACTTTTTTTCAAAGGTCAAAATATAGGGCTTTGCGGCATATTTTCAACGTTTATATGCCCTGAACTTCTGAGAGTTTAAATTAACATTTATTTTCTTTTCTTAACTACTCCTACCTCGAATAAAAGGTACCTCAGATTTCAATATAAAAAAATGCACATGTATATTTACTGGTAACATTCCTAAGTTATATCTGTATCATATGGAACACAGAGATCATAACTGGGAATCAGTATTTTAACAAAATTAATTGTCTATGAATATTTTAAATCTCCCCAAAATAGGCATGGTTTGAGAAACAGCGCTATTTACAAAGTGCAACTTATAAGAATATTCATTTTAATCAATCGCACCCTATGATCCTTGAACTTTTTAAGGATATCCTGGTGTCCTTGGCATTACATCAAAGTCTGCTTTTAGCTCTGTAATGAGCTTGTTCAACTGATCTGTTTTTAGTTATTTTTTAATTTTCTCTCCCAGTAGTATAATTTGCAACTCTAAGACTTTATCTGCATCATGATCCTTCAATATTTTCTCAGCTTCATCAAGATACCGGTAGACTCCGATATCTATTTGACTGGGTTAAGATGGCATAGAGTAAATTAAAAAAAACGCGACTTCTTGTCTACAAATAAATTTAAATTTATGTAGAACAAAGAGAAGAAATAAAATACCAAAAGAAAGGACCTGGTAAAAAAGGATGGTATTTTTTGCGTAATGATATACATGTCTAAGTTCAACATATTATCAAAGGTACCAGGACTATATTTTAGTACACCAGACGCGCGTTTCGTCTACATTACACTCAAGTTTTGGTTAAATTGAGACAAACAGAAGGTCAATTTGTTTAATTTCACAGCGTATTGATTAAATCGACTGATTTATGATAAGATTTATCAGGGAATATAGTGCTGTATACAGAAATACTATATACTGTTACAATATAAGCCGATTAACTTAAATAAACATACATATTTTGTGAATAGCATATATTGATTAATAGAAGCTGAAGACGCATAGGAAAAATTTAAACGAGAAGAAAACGACACACTCATTCAAAAATATGAAAGACGAGAAAAAAGAAAACAATAGTATTCATGCATGTCATAACACTACATTAAAAACTGAGTAACAAGAATCCAAACAAAAACAGAGGTGGTATAAGGTGTGCGGAAAGGCTACTTGATCCCGACAAACATTTGCTACCTGTCTTAAATGTTAAATATTGTTAATTCAGTGACACTTTTTGAAGATTTTTTTTACAGGCTAAACAAACATATTTTTACAAGAAAATACCGGTATCAAGTCAGGAATATGACCAATTTTCTTCAAATCGTTAGATAAATTCCATATTTCGATTTTTTTATTTAATAAGGATTTATCGTTTTGAATTTTCCTTGATTTTTTTTTATATTTATTTTATCTCATGGAATTACAATATTTTCTTGATAATTAAAAATATTAAACAACAACATTTTAATGATAGAATATTCATTTAAAGGTACATAAGAAAGTCTGATTAATAGTTTCATATATTAGTCATTTACGTACAAGTTGATTGATTTTGTAACCACGCTAGCATGTTTCATTATTAACCCAACGACACCGTCTTCTTTCTCGTTTGCACAGGGCATTCTTGGCCAGGCAAATGTTAAGCTTGTCATTTTTACCAGCTTCATATTTACAACCTCTGGAATCTTGATCTATTTTCTGAAAATAGGAAACAAATATATAAATATTATCTCTGCCAGGATATAATAGACGGATAGTTACCTTTCAAAGATACAATAGTTTTAATCAGAATAATGTTTGCTTCCGAAAAGCACGAGTGTTTTCCCGATCACCATATAGAGGAATATTTAAGCGGGTTTAAAATTTCACAAATTAGGCGCAACAAAGAAAAAAAGACAAACTACTGCAGTTTTTACATACTAGTACTAGATCGTTTATTTAACGATTTAGTTTTTAAAAAGCACCAACAGAGTTCATAATATTTTTTTTTCACGGTTTCCAGTATCCTTTACCATTCACTAAAATAAACACCCGCTACACGGTATTGCTCATTGTTAATACCTCTGTCATTTGCGTTTGCTATTGTTGTTTGATTATATATAATTATAGTACTGTAGTATTTTATTCAACTTTGTACCAATTTCCGCACATCAGTTTCAAAAACTCAGAGAACTTACAAGTGCATCGCTTACTTTAAGTTACTTACGTTGCATCTCCTTCTACAGTTTAGATTGTAAGAATTAAAACCTCTTGTAAACATGTAAAACGTTTGGTAAGGTGAAAGACTGCTCAATTGTCTGATATAATTACACAATCCAATAGATTTCTTTCCATCGGAGCCTGTTCTTCCTGAATACAAACATCTCACAATTACTAGTGTTCTTATTTATCGAAAGGGAAAGTTTTACATTGAATTGAACATATATTAACACGCGTTCCTAGCCTAAGAGTTTAGTTTTTATTATTTTAACAAATAAATACATGTAATACTTTTAACGACAAAATTTCTTCCCATAAAACAAGGGAAAGGAAAGTTATTATCCATTTTTTTCCCTAAATTTTCCATTTGATATCTGAATATCCAAAAAATTACTGAGGGTCGATTGAAAACAAAACTTTACTACAATAATATTTTGTCAATATAATTTAATTTGATGCGACATTCATACAAGTGAGAGGTTTAGCGCTATAACACCAGTTTCATACCACCATTTTCTGCATTTGAAAATGCCTGTACCAGGTCAGGAATATGACAGTTGTTGTCCATTCGTTTGATGTGTTTTATTATTTGATTTTGACATTTGATTAGGGACTTTTCGTTTTGAATTTTCCTTGGCATTCCGTATTTTTATGATTTTACTCTTCACGAGCAAATATTGAATTTAAATCGTAAAAATCCAGAAAAAAATTTAACCTATAGAACAAGTAAAGTGAAATAATGTGATGTTATATACATCTTAGACTGTGAAATAACAGATTGCAATTGGTATTAAACATTTAATACAATACAGGTTTACCAATTTCGAGAGGATTTTTTTTGCCATGACCGAAACAATAACCGAATCAATCTTAATAAGCATGTACACACAAATGTATGTAAGATCTCTTAGATTTTTCATATTATTTCTTGAATAAAAATGCATTGTTATAATCATGATACATGTTATAATATGAGTTGCGTTATTGAACTATTACCAAAAGAAAGTATTCCCACTTAAAAACGTTTAATGTTTTATTAAATGTTTAACAGTTGATCTACACTTTATAACAGAAAGCAATTTAAATTCGGGACGTCGTACACCTTATTAGATTTAAAGAGAGGTTTAATATAACAAAAGGAACAGTGAAACTTACAAGTCGATGACAACCGACTGTCCCTCTGGTATCTTTCGTCCCTTTTTTACAACGTCCTGGTCATCGGCCGAAAAATGGCCAACATAAAATCTTCATAGTACAAAGTTGTGACTAAGCAAATACACCCCACCCAACAAAAAAATTAATAAAAAAAATCGTGGGAGTTAAAATTTGGTCACGCCACACTACAGTATGATGTATACAAATGAACCGTTATAAGAAGAAAAGAAATATTGAAAAAGGTTAAGGGGTATCTGACTTGTAACATAATGATAATGCGTCGAGTTAACATGTTTTGTGAGGTCTCAACCCTCTCCTAGCAAATGTGGAATAAACACACTTTGTAGGGCCTTTATAACTTGCTGTTCGGTGTGAGACAATACTCCGTATTGAAAACCATAGTTTAACCTGTATTAGATGTTCCTTACGCCGTAACTACAACCCTCTTCCCTTTCATGAATTTGACCTACCGAATTAGACTATCTACCTGATTTGTTATCACATAAGCAACACGACGGATGCCACATGTGGAGCAGGATCAGCTTACCCTTCCGGAGCACGTGAGATCACCCCTAGTTTTTGGTGGGGTGCGTGTTGTTTATTCTTTAGTTTTTTATGTTGTGTCATTTGAACTATTGTTTATCTGTTTGTCTTTATCATTTTTAGTCATGGCGTTGTCAGTTTATTTTAGATTTATGAGTTTGTCTGTCCCTTTGGTATCTTTTGTCCCTCTTTTATATAACTTGTGACATGGATGGTGAGTTGTCTCATTGGCACTCATACCACATCTTCTTATATCTGATTTCCAAAGTTAAATTTAATTTCGTTTGCAGGAAGGAATGATTACTGTAAATTCAGAAATTATTGCGTGCATTTATTATTGCGATTTTGTCATTTTAGACTTGAATGCGATTTTAATTTTTACGATTTTGAGAAAAATCCTGTTAAAATCATATCAAATATTTCGAAATGCGAGTTTGAATAATTGCGTTTACAACTCAGTCGCATTTTTCGCAATAATAAAAACCTCGCATTAATTTCTGAATTTACAGTATTATGATTATATCAGAACTTTTGATTTTATTCCAAATATTTGTGTTATCCCATATTCAATCAACCAGAATTAATGTAATAAATTAGTAGGCCTAACCCGAACAACGACATGTTCTGAGGTCAGATTTCTTTTTGTTTTGGTTCATGTTGCTCAAACTAGTTGTAGGAGCGATGTTGGCATGACAGGGACGACTATTTGGTTATTGTCCATTTCCTGCTTGCATTTTCGTCGTGTTATCTCTTTACTATCGACTAAATGTCATAGCGAATATTATTTCATCAGAGATTCAATAAACCTGAATTGACAAAATACAGTGATGGGTTTTCATGTTGAAGATATGAGTCTTTGTTTCCATTTGTTTATGTAATTGTCGTTAAATTCTTAGTTTTATGCGTTTTGAAAGCAATTCGTCATTTTGTTTACTTATCATATTCGGTACATTGTACCATTGGGACAAACATTTATTTAAGAATTGAATTCTTTGCTGTTATCGCTGTTGTGTTGGATTGACAGTTGTTCGTTCTTTTACGTTTTACATTGTTTGCCTTTCTTGTTTCTTTACCGCTTGATTTATCATTGGTATCTACTGATACTTAACTATATGTACAATTTATAAATTGTAGTATATATATATAGAGAATAATACATGGCAATATCAGCCAGAGGGCATTGAGGCCAGAGGGATGATATTGGTCGAGGATGATACGGCATGTGGTACGGAATTTGCAATGTTTAATACGCTTTATCATATATTTCAACAGGAGAGTATGTATGAACTGCTTTCTGAGCTCTAACACATGGGTTACCTTCACTTCTACTTTTGTCTTGTTTTAAAAGATTTAAAAGAACTGTTCAATTACTCATCCAAAGCACCCCAATGGGTTACAAAATATTTTAATTATTGTATTACATTTTTGGTGTGTTTTGTATGGTATTTCGATCGTTGGGTTCTTTTTTATAGTTGTATTTCGTGTGTCAGAAATATGAAAACTCGACGTTTGTGACGTCCGGAACAATGAAGTCATTTAATGAATTGCGTCACGTCCGAATGACCGTTCATTTAGGACTAAATTTGAGGATATTTTTTGTAAAATCTTGCATAGATTAAAACGGAGTTTATGTAAAAAAAAAAAAAAAATGAGTAGGGGTGTGATTGGGTATGATAAAGGGTGCGCATCAAGTAGCGCGATATGGACTAAATAGCAGGCTATTTATCAAAAATTCAGAACTACTGTATTTACTACTAACTGTATGATAAAAGGAGGTATCCTTCTAGGTCAGATTATACAGGTGTGAAACTACTTTAAACGCCACGTTAAGATTATATCGTAGAAATAGTTGCAGTATGAATAATATATTCTAAATAACAGCTTACAGATCAATACGCATAAGTTGTGCAATTTTTCGTGATCAACAAAGTTTATACATGAAAGAGAGGCGATATATACTGTTGCCAGAGGGTAAAAAGACCCCATTGGAAATAAGCGCATTGCTTTAATTCGAAATTCCTTGAAAGATACATGTACCAATTTACAATGTATTTTAAGGGCTGGCTGACATAAGTTTAGTTAACATAACTTGAAAATATTCCTTTATTTAACAATCTTCAATTTACTTACCCATTAGAATATAAGACTTTCCGACAGTAAAACGTACTCCACAGAGAGCACCATTCCCTCTTGTCTCTACAACTACTTCTTGCCCAAATCCTTCTGTCACTCCCTGTATAGTACAGACGATTGTATAAACGCATGTATGTCTCTTTTTCGTGATCAAAATACATATTATAAGAATTGCATAGATTGACATATTTTGATATTTGTTCAAACTTGATTACCAGTGGGGAAACACCTGGAAAACAGTTTGAGTTAAAAAAAATAATGTACGTATGTATAAAAGATTAAAAACGTCCCCCAAAAAATGTATACTCTTTTATCATATTCATGGGTTACACCTGATACTTTTTCCTACAATTTTATAACTCTTTTTTCTAAATATAATTAGGCTGACTTAAATACTGGTGTTGGGAGGAGACACGATACCACGTATAACATTATCATGATTATTGAGTAAAAGAAGGGCAAAAGATAAATCGTGACAACGCCATGGTCAAAAATAAAAAAGACAAACAGACAAATAATACTACACAAGGAACAACATAGAAAACTGAAGACTGAGAAACACGAACCCAACCAAAGACTGGGGTGCTCTCGGGTGCTCCGGAAGGGTAAGCAGATCCTGCTCCACATGTGGAGTAAGTTGTTTTAAACGAACTACGTTTAATTTAATGCTTCTATTTTTTCTCTCTCTGATTTTGAAGATTAATATTTCTGGCATATTGTGTGTCAGCAGTAGTTAACCCTGTTGTATATTATTTTTTTCATATAATTATATGTTTAAATTTGTTTTATTTACATCCCAAAATTATTTATTTACATATTCTCACCTTCATTTTGAAAATTATGCTAAATGTATACTTCCAGATCGCAAAGTTGTTTGCAGTATCATCTGGTGGGCCTGGTATTAATGTCTCCTTGATAACTTTGCCATAGAATACTAGAAAAAGAAAGGCAATGTTGTTTAGCAAACGGTATTTGAATTATAGTACGTGAATACTTAAAGATCGACAATTTTATTTTCTAGGAGGATTTGGAAAATAAATTTCTTGTAATTGGCCCAGTAAGAACTGATAATAAATAACCGATAGGTATTAAAGCTATATAATATTGTATATTTTGTAACTTGATGGGAAAGTATATCGATTTTGAAATGCTTGCACTTGATGAGAGCACTACACGATACCTAAAGAAATTTTGTTGTTATAATTATAAAAATATCTCGCCGGCACTTTTTTGGTTAAAAAAACATGTCATTCAAAATGTCCTGGTTCAAAGATATGTCTTTACTTAAATTTTGTTTCATTGGTTCAAGTTTGAAAGCAATGTGGCAAACATTGTTCCTAATCTATATGTCAAATTGATTTTGGTGATGTTTTTTTTTAATAAATGGTAAAACTTTTTGTATGTAAGATATATGCTGGTCTATGCATCAATGCTTACACAATAACAATACTCAGTCAATCCGACAACTTCCAGCCTTCTCCAACCTCAACTCACCCCCAAATGTAATCAAAAGGTGTACAAGAACAAACAAGTTTGAATATTCATATTAATATAATCTCTTCATGATTTGCATTTGCTTATACAAGTTGTGTTTTATATGATGTTTTTCAACGATAATCATTTCCTGATATATAAATACCTTATCAGCCCAGGTCGCATTTATGGCTTTTTTAATTCGAGCGTCACTGTTAAGTCTTTTATTCAAGAAACGCTCATCTATCTTGTGTACTTATTCAAAATATGTCCTTTGTTTTGGTACTTGGTTTTAAAAAGTAGATAAAAAAGTAAATAATATTGCAGTCATTTTATTAATATTATACATTGGTGTCTGTACCCTTCATATTTACCTTTTTAAACATAATATACAAGATTGGTTAAGTTTTCAAAAGACAATTTAATTTGTCAGTTTAAACCTTTCATGCAAATACTATTTTTTTAAACTTACCGTAGTCAGCTGAACAAAATTGCGATTGAGGGTGCTGGAAACCAAAACACGAACAACCGTGTACATCATATGTCATCCAAGTAAGGATGAAACACAGAAGTAACACTTTCTGAAACATTTTCACTATTTCTTTCTCCAGTGTAACATGTACTACTAACTATTTTGAATTCTCGTGTCTTTAAATATTTGCACTTTAAATGTCATGTAAAAATAATATCAGGGGATGATAGAAGGGTAAACGCACAGAAAAACATGAAACACAAATGTTTTCATTTCAAATGGAAGCTAAATCAAACCGATGTGACCGCGTTTACGAAGCAATTCGACTGCTGGCATACATCAGAACCAATTTGGCGATCAAATTGCTTAAACGTTATAAACACCCTTCACTCCCCCCGTGAAATATAATCACCTTTTAATTGAGCGGGAATTATACCAAGTAAAATGTATTTGACGAATTATTTTTCTAAGCAGCAATATTAATAGGATTGTAAATAAAGTACATGTAAATGTAAATATAACTCTAGTTTATTGCAGATGTTAAATTAAACCTCATTCATATCTTCCATGTCCCAAAGGTTTTATTTAGATATGTTCTTGTTAACCTAACTTATCCAAATGTTAATTTAATATATACATACTTGCACTCTACCTAGTAATGCTCTGTATAATAAGTTCTGGATTATTATTATGTACTTAATCAAATGAAACTGGTCCATTGGTTGATCTTGTTTTCCAAAATATCACCATGATATCTGTAAATTTGATTAATTTCAAACGCAGTCACATGCTCACCCTGATAACATTCAGCTACCTAATCGAGAAAGGTTTCTATACTTAAGTGAGGAGATGTTATTATTGTCAATACGACAACTAATACCAGAATCAAGTTTATATGAATGTAAGGAATTTTTGGTCAACGCCTTTAATATGAGCAAAAAGTATATTGAAAAGTGAGCTGTAAAGGGCCACACCATAAGAAAATTTTACAATCTTAAAACGGCATTTATCCTTACACAATAAAGACAAGTACATGTACTTGTTGTGACGATTTAAAAAAAAGTACAATACTACACCTTTATGTCTTGGGAAAAAAATTCATAAAAACATTGCCGAGTTCTTTCATTTACTTTCACACGTCAAATGGCTCTTACATATTGATGATGTCGTGTTAAGGTCTACCCTTTTGCAGTAGCACCAGTACTCATCAAGTGTATGAATATATATATATTATATCCATCTGAATTTGAGGTGACGGATTCTGCCGAAACTAAAAGAGTAGATTTACTAGCGTTTGTTTGTACTGTGTTCCTGTCATGAAGTGTAGATTTTGTCATTTTAACAGTTATTTGTTAACATTGATATATTAGTTGGAGAAGCCATAACACTCAATTCATCCCACCATTCTCTTTTTAACTGTCCTGGATCAAGTCAGAAATATGGCAGTTGTTATCTTATAACTGTTTTGAGCTGAGCGTCACTGATGAGTCTTATGTAGACGAAACGCGCGTCTGGCGTATCAAATTATAATCCTGGTACCTTTAACTATTATAGTCTTTTTCTATGTCTGTTGACATTTATTGTTGTTGCAGTTTTTATATTTAATGTCTTGTCGTTCCACTATTTTCCACTAATACATGTTATAGTTAATGTGTTTCTTTCGGTTTACATTTGTAACTGGATTGATTTTCTCTTAACCGACTAATGACATTTGAAAAGCGGTATACTACTGTTGTCTTTATTGATATCTTGATCTTAAATATTAAAAAAAAACGCTAACAATACAACGCTTAATGACAGAAAACAGTACAAAATTCACATTATTTGTTTTGAAAGTTAAGATATCCGTCCACGACGATTTCTTATGTATAGCAATCTAATAAACGGAGGAAAGGATTATTTCTGCCTTAACCAACACCACACGATAAAAAATCAAACGAAAAAAATATTAAAATACGTTATAGTTATTTCCAATGTTATTTCAACTGATCGGGCGGAGCTAGGATTGAATTTGCATAAGGACAGTCTATTTGAAGAATTGTGTGATAAGGATGATTGCCGTTATAATTATTATTGATTTCTAATCACTTATCAGTGTCATCAAAGGAATTTACAAAAGAAATACTGGACAGTTCATTGATGAGTTTATCCTAATTCACCTATCTATAGATGGACTGGTTTATTATGAGCGAACCGGTTAAACTCCGCCCAGTCAAGTGAAATAAATCGAGTAATAACATGTTAATCAAGGAAAATTATGACCTTTTACAATGTTTTACAATTCATTATTTCATCTCTTGAACGCGCGTATGGCGTACTTGATTATAATCCTGGTGCATTTTTATACTGCTAGTTCGATAGCACTGCTGGTGGACGTTTCGTCCCCGAGGGCTGCAACAGCCCAGTAATCAACATTTCGATGTTGACATGCATATAAATAATGTGTTTTTTTTTTTTTTTATAAATTACGAGTACGAGTTTTAAAAAACTATGATTTTTTTCGAAAGCCGTATTTTGGCACACCTTTTTGGAATTTTAGATCCTCAATGCTTTTCAAATTTGTATTTGTTTGGCTCTATAAATATTTTGATATGAGCGTCACTGATGAGTCTTATGTAGACTAAACGCGCGTCTGAGGTACTAAATTATAAGCCTGGTACCTATGATAACTATTGAATCATATTTCATGCAACGTGGTATCGTCCATGTTGATTCGTTGGAAAAAAGGTAAACTTTATATAATACCCTTTAAATCTAATTGGTTACCCCAAACCTTTTTTTTCAAAAAAAATATCTGCGTCGAGAAGATTTTTTTTTTTTTTTTTGGCATAATTAAATTGGAAATAACAATGAATGGAGAGACATCCTATCCAACTCACCTGTGCATACTTAAACATAAATAGCTTAAGGCATAAAGGAGAAGGTTCAGTAAGACCTCTTTTTGGCCCCAAAATATAGCAGTTTTACATAAAATGTAACCTTTTAGTTATTTATTGGACAGTAAAATTGTTCTGCTACAGAAATATGAGCTGTTTTTGACAATACAATGCACATATATTGGGTACTAGCACCATTAAGTCATGCTAAATTACTAAAATCTTCACAATTCCAGCATTTTAGTTAAATTTTAGACGGTTTCCGTGTAAAACGAAAGTGGCCGCATTCGTGTTCATCCAAAATATTGAAATGGAAGTAGTATTTGATGATAATACATAACATATATAAAGATTAAGAATGAAAACGGATGCGGCCACTTTCATTTTTGACAAAAACCATCTGAAAAGTGACATTTTTTCGCATATTTGGTAGATTTTTCATATTTGAGCTTGAATCAGATCGTTTTTAATGACTAAATAAGTTAAAATCTCAAACATAAATTAATTGAATCATATGAAATAGACACTTAAGTGTTTAAAAAGTGGTCAAAATCTTTCGTCAGCTGACATTGAAATTTGAGGCCAAAATCGGTCCTTACCGGACCTACTCCTTTTGTCTTATTGAAGACTTGCTACATGTATCATCTAGTCTAGTTGGAATTTTTTTATTGCTGAAGCTAAAATAGAAAGTTTTTTTCAAGATGATCAGTTTCGTGTAAATGACTATATTTTTGGGAGAGCGGATAGTAAATAGAACGGCAGAGGGCTTGACGCATATTATTGATCAGATCTGGTATGCGACAGGAAGTGTAATTTATAATTTAACTCAGTAGAATTAATTTGTGTAGAACTATTTGTCAATAAGAAAAAATGGCTAATAACAGGGTTATATATGTCTAAAAGAAGATGTGGTATGATTGTCAATAAGACAACTCTCCACAAGAGACCAAAATAACACAGACATTTACAATTTTGAGTCACTGTGCAGCCTTCAACAATGCAACAAGCCCATACCGCATAGTCGGCTATGATTATATAGACCACTATCTATGTCAAATTCAGATAGCTTTTACAAAGATTCAAAAAAGTGTGATACTATTTTAATGTTAGGAGATCTCAATTATGATATGCTAGTAAATGAGAAAAGTAAAGAGGCCTGTGGTGTTTGTGATTAAACAAATCTCGTCCATGTACCTACATGACATACTAAAGGGAATAATCAAAGTCTAATAGATTTTGTACTGACAAATAAATCTAGCTTATGTATGACTATAAGAAATTTTTAAACTGTTATTGGTGTTGTACGCAATATGATCATTGTACAGATAAAGGGTCAAATTTCAAATTAGACCACAGAGTATAAATTGTATAGAAGCTTAAAAAAATAAGACTAAAAAAATTTTATTGCAAACTTGGACCAAGATGATATAAATCAGGCATATTGAGATTTTGAAAAGGCTGTGGTAAATGTTTAACACCAACATGATCCCTTGAAAAAAGAAAACAATGTAAACAGCCAGCAACATTTATGAACTAAGAAGTACGAACATCAGTGTACCAAAATATGACAACGGTACAACAGGTATAACAAACAAAAATTAAGTACCAACTTGGAAATATACAGACATCAGAGAAATCTAGTAAATAAAATAAAGAAAAAATCCATCAAAACATACTTTTATTAACGCAGCAGTTGTAGGTAGACATTCTCTTAAAAGTGGTTAATTGTTCTCTGTCATATTTCTTATTCTTCAACTGATTGTTCATAAATCGGACAAATTATTTTCTCATTTTATTTTTTTTACATTATGACATGTCTGTGCCTTTTATATACGATTTTAATTACACTGTTTGTGTTATGCTCTTTGGAGAAGAATATACAGTGACCCTTGTTGCTTACGTCCAGGCCAGTGAATATTTGCTCTATTAAAGGGGCACTAGCTATGAGATGCAAACAAACATTAAATTATTATCATGTTTTTTTGTTTGTTCAATTATTAATAAAAGTAAAAAAGTGAAATAATAATTCGCTATTAGCAGCCTGTGTGGTTCAATTTTGTCCCCCAAAAAAGCTAGGTAACATTGATAATGAATCATTCACCTGAAAATTAATAATTCGACCTCATTGAATCCTTATTCATGTAACCTTCAATTTTAACCCTAATGCGGGGTTCACACATTGCCGATTATTGCTCCCGTTTGAAATCAGACAGCGATACGACACGAAAAGTGAAAAAGTCGGATTAGTATCCTCAATTATCTTGAATGTCCTATTATTGTCTGAACGCAGTCGTTTTAGTTCGTAACAAATTCCTACTGGTCGGGAAGTGTCCGAATAGTTCGGAAAAGCACACCGACAGTAAGGTGCGTCCTGTAACATTCGGGGAAACTCAGTCGATTTTGTCAAGTCGGATTACAATCGTACCTATGTCGTGACAGATTCTGCTGTATCGGATTGAATTCCTAACAATGTTCTGTGTATTCGAGATGGTGTCCTATGGAACGGGAATGATCTGGAGAAATTTTTCATTGCTGTTTTTCTGCCGATTACGTCCAGATTGTATCTAGATCTTGTCGATTGCGAACCGATTTTTGCCGAAACCGTTCTGAAACAGTCTCGTTATTAATTCTAAATTCGTTAATGATACCCACGTCTGAGTCCCAACAATTACATAATACAATACGACTGAGACCAGACAAAGCCGTTTGCAATGCAATAGAGCGGACCGTGATAGGATTACGTTCCGACAGTACCTTATTATCCCGAGTATGCCGACAGTTTTGAACGGATTACTTCTGCAGCGTCGGGCCACTGTCTTGTCACTATCTGATCTCTGTCGAATTACATTCGGTAGAATCGGGACGCAGTTGTGACATACTCGGTCGAATTTTACCTTGCAAAAGATACAAATCGGATTAAAAGCGGATTTAGAACGGAATTTACGAAATAAATTGGATTGAAAACGGTTGAATATCGACGCTTCCTCAACAATATCTAATCATTGTTGTGATTAGATTATTTTGTTTACAAATTTTAATTAAAGTTTGAATTTCCATCCACGATTCATAAGATCTTGATCAAACTTTTAATTATGGAAATATTCTTTATAAAGCACAAAAATGTCAGTATTCAACGCAGAAAATAACAAAACCTTGAAATAGACTTATTAAGAAGGGATATAGTTACGATACTGTTGTCAGGTCATTAAAAATTGCATATTTTGACGTTAATATTGATTCAATTATCTGTGCGTCGGAACTAAACACATTTATTCAAAAACCAGTTGTTGTCATGACACGGGTTATGTTCTTCTCAAATATGTTATGATGGTATGATACTAAACACCTGACGGGAAGGATTGTGCCTGATATTCATATGATGAATTCATAATCTTTCAATCAGTTTAATTGAAGTCTGGAGCTGGCATGTCAGTTTACTGCTAGTAGTCTGTTGTTATTTATGTAATTGTCATTTTGTTTATTTTCTTTGGTTACATCTTCTGACATCAGGCACGGACTTCTCTTGAATTGAATTAAAATGTACGTATTGTAATGCGTTTACTTTTCTACATTGTCTAGATGTATAGGGGGAGGGTTGAGATCTCATAAACTTTTTTAACCCCGCCGCATTTTTGCGCCTGTCCCAAGTCAGGAGCCTCTGGTCTTTGTTAGTCTTATATTGTTTTAATTAGTTTCTTGTGTACAATTTCTAAATTATTATGGCGTTAATTATCACTTAACTAGTATATATTTGTTTAGGGGCCAGCTGAAAGACGCGGGAATTTCTCGTTACATTGAAGACCTGTTGGTGACCTTCTGCTGTTGTTTTTTTCTATGGTCGGATTCACTTATAGGGTCTCTTTGATACTTCCATTCTCAATTTTATTTTAATAAATTTTAATCGGAAATGGTAGTACAAATCGTGAATGTGCGACCCCAGCTTTAGCTAGAGATATATTATGCATGATTTTATGGGTGTTAGGCTTTTAAAAGAAAAAAATGTCAATATTAAATGTAAAACATAAAGGTAAATCATTTGATCGATTAATTCGATCCACGAAAAAAACATTTTTATACACGTAAAATCGAAAATTAACTTATTTTTTAAACCTCAAAATTTGAACCAAACAGACATAGAAAAATCCATTTACACGAGGTACATATCTATTTATATTTTATTTATTATATATCGTGTTATGCATGTTATGTGATCGTTGGTTGTTTCGGGGTCATCACGATAGTAAATAAGATGGTGTCTAGACTAAAATACACATTAAACGAAGCTACATCTTTCAGAGCCCATGCTCTGTAAATTGTTTTTTATAGACTTTAAATAATTTGGATGAATGTTTCGCATTGTTATAAATTTAATATGAAATTTGAGTCAAATCGATGAACATACGTTTTGCACCTAGTGCCCCTTTAACACCTTCTCATACCAAATCTACGTATTTCTATTACAATGTATAAAGGATTATTACACGTATCGACAATTACTGCTTTATAACATATTGAATAAATAAAGCAACTGTGTCAAATCAATAGAGACGGAATTTTGACGACAAAACAAAACAAATACATATTTACATAATATTGTATACAACCATATGTTTCAATATGCGTCAAAAGTCCAAGGGTGTTTTCTTGTTTTAAAACGTTTATATAATAATATGTTGTAATACCGTTATTGCTGATTAAGGGCATACCATACAGTTACAGGGGAGGTAATGACGTTGCTAACGTAAAATGTTATTTTCGCGACATCAAACTGTGACATATCGAGAAAAGATGCATTTTTCGATTGAGTTTTATCATTCAAACTGCTTTAAAACTGCTAAAAACGAGTGTACGGACCCCCTTTTTTTAAAACGACATTTTGTTTCATTTTGCAGGGAGATACATGTAATGTGGTCCAAATTTTATAAAACTGTAAATAGTGCATTTTTTTATTTTGATAAATATACAGAAAAAATTGACGTTTTTTTCCTCAATTCATGACCAGTTGTTATCATTAACTTAATCATGATTGTTTTTATTTAGGACTCCAAAATATTTTAATACTTGTCAACATATCTATATGCAAATACTCGCGTCAAACAAACAAAAAATGCAACTTGCTGAAAATTATGATTAACTTCAAATATAACTGCATTGTCAACGCAGAATAATCATCATATACCACTGGTTGTTTAATATCTATATCTTGTTAAAACGTCAAAAAAAATTAGGATTATGTCCAAAGCAATAAGATAACGTTAATGTAAAAGTCAGCCCCTGCTTTGCTCTACATTACATTGCAGTATATGTCTTGAACTACATTAATTTCGATCAATTGAAAAAAACGGTCATCTTTTGAATTTTCAAGTTGAGAAACAGTTTTTTGTTGTTGTCAGTATTGTATACCTTACTTCCTATCTTATCTTATAATAATAGTATTTGATAATATGGTTGTTTTTCGAAAATTGAATTAAATCTCTTGTTAATTTAGTGTTAACAACACTATAATTAACATATCTTCTTCATAAATCAAATATCACATTTAAATTGCCTTGCAGAATATTATGAAATCATTGCTTTTCACCCCCAAACTTGAGTTTGGTCGTCTTCTGTTGCAATATACTTATTGACGTGTCATTAAATTTGCACTATATTATGAACAACCATGTTACAATTAGATTTTCATAATAAAGTCCCCAATTACGGTAGAAAAATCAATAAAAAAAAAAATTGGGAAAATTTCCCGAATTTTTTATTCTACTAATGAAAATCGTTAACTTTTTTTTCAGATCTACTTCCGTTTCCGGTTGTCTTCCCGTTTCTGGTCTTGTTTGCATGAGACTTTAAATCAAATCTATTAACATATCAAGAAAGGAAGGAATTCAGCACCCAATCATTTTTAATAATTGTTTCATATGAAAAAAACGTACCTGGATCAGCCTTTGTTTGTTTACATTAAATATGACGTCATAACTTAAATAACGTTACAACTAAATCCCTAACAACAGAACCAATATTTGAAACGTTACGGTATTTCCGTTTCTGTGCATATTGCATTATTCAAAATATCTTTAGCTTGTGCTTCGTTTAAGTTGTTGACACTTGACCTCAAAAATCCACTTTCGTAGGATGTTAACAACTAAATGTATAAGGTTATTTCACGGATATATGATACATTTCTTTTTGAGCATCTCGATTATTGCTTAAAGGTGTCCACATTTGGTAGCCATCAAATTTTATTTGGTACGATTTATGATACACTAAAACAAAATAGTTGCATTATCTAAATTGGTTGCAATAAGTCTTGTAAAATAGATGAATATCGTCATATCTCTAATTCGTCGTGAATTTATCCCTTTCTGCACCCATTGTATACAAAAATTTAATCAACGTGTGGTTCGTTTGATCTCAGTTCATCATTGGTTAAAATCCGATTATGACGTCGAATTTTCTTGCTTTCCTCTGAATTTCCTATTGTGACGGCATAAAAAAAGCGACCATGCCTGATGACGTCATGTAGAAAGAACACATCTTTTTGCAGATCATTCGTAAAGAAGGAATAAGTTTTGCCTGCATATTGTTTGAAATCATTAGAGAAACAGATTCCACGACAAAATCTTGTGTAATACGATATTTAACTGTCTCGAGTGGATGAATATCGTATCACACTCGATGAAGTGGTAGAATCTATATGTAATGCACCATAAAGGTTGACTGGGGAAGTGATATATGATACCTCCTAGTCCTCCTCTGTTCGGCAGCAAAACCTTGCCAAAATTGCGATTCTGTGCGGACTGTTAATGTTCGCAGATAAGTCCGATCAGAATGTTTACTTTAAATCATATGCCTCTTGTACAGGTAGCAATACGATATAGCTATCTGAACAATCATAATCATCGCATCACATTTAAAAGGTGTGTAGTGGTAAGGCAAATATTACTTCCCTATCTAATTTACCTTCATTTTTTTTAATAAGTTTTAAATATGTTTAAATTGACAGCCCTTCAAGATAAATCGAATGCTTTATAACAAGGTGTATCAGGGAATATATGGAGCTCAAAGTATTTAGCACTACTATATAATTTAACAAGTTAAGCCGATTGTATTTTGTAAATGTAATTTATCATAAATTTGTTACGAATACGTTTGGTTTTGAATATTCAATAACCTCAAAATTGTCCGGGGCAAAAAAGAGTATTTTGAAATTGTGCCCTGATTCAAAACGACGTCATGTCATTACGTGCTCAACGACACTTTTGTGATACAAAATTTACGATTAACCTGTTATGTTTCATTAAATTGTTATTATTGAAAGCTGTGTCTCTATTCTGCAGAACTTAAATATGCGATAAATAGAATATAACATGTCTTTTCCATGTTTGCCCTTGGTATCATCTCTCGACCGATATCGGTCCTCCGCTAAAGCCTCGATACCGACATGGGAGTCTCGGGATGATACCAGCGCCAATATAGAAAGGCAATGTTAAAATCTATGCGTATGCAATAAACAAACATATCATTGATACCAGGACTAAATTTTGTATATACGCCAGACGCACGTTTCGTCTTCAAAAGACTCATCAGTGACGCTCGAATCCAAACAAGTTAAAAAGGCCAAACAAAGTACGAAGTTGAAGAGCATTGAGGACCAAAATTCCTAAAAAGATTGTCAAAGACACCTAAGGTAATCTATGCCGAACCTAGAAAAGCCTTAGTATTTAAAAAAAAATGTTGTGAACAGTTTATTTATACATATAACCATATCAATGACAATTCGTGTCAGCACAAAAAGTGCTGACTACGGGGCTTGTGATACCCTCGGGGAGATAAATCTCCACCAGTAGTGCCATTGACCCAGTGGTTGTAAATAAACTCATCATCGATACCAGGACTTATTTTGTATATACGCAAGACGTATAATCGATGCTTAAGACGCATCAAGTGAATCAACACATATGCCGAATCAAGGACAGACCGACACAATCATTGAAAAAAAAAGCAACAACAAAAAATAACAGAAGGACAAGCATAAGTATTCATACCACTACATTAAAAACGAAAAAAACACAACTAAACCCGACAACAACTAAGTAATCGAATCACAAAGACAACCAATGGTAATATAAGGTGCTTTAGATTCTAATTGACATTTGACATGTGTCTAAATTGTGAAATACTGTCACTCGTATATTGTAGAATTGTTTTCAGATCTTTTGAATTTGTCATTTGATAAGGGAATTTCTGTTTAATATGATTTTTGCTTGGAGTTTTATATTTTTTATATTTTTTTTTACCCTAGTGAATTACAATCATAAGGGGATAATTAAAATCTTGTAAACAACATTATTTTAATGAGAAAACATTCATTTACAATAACACAAGAAAGTCTGATTAATAGTGCAATATATTGATCAATCATTGACGTTCAGGTTGATTGATTTCAATACGACGTTAACATTCTTCCTTATTAACCCAACGACACCGTCTTCTCTCTCGTTTGCACAGAGCATTCTTGGCCAGGCAAATGTTAAGCTTGTCATTTTTGCCAGGCTCATATTTACAACCTGTTGAATCTGGGCCAATTTTCTGAAAATGAGAATTTAATATAACAATATTATATCTAGATCTGTGAAATATGTCCACATAGTTACCTTTCGATAATTCTTCTTAACGTTCAGTGCAAATGAATATGCATATTCAGGACGAAAATATGTTAATTTAAGCACCAGTCTTTGTAAGAATCAGGCAATTTAGGTAAAATCAAAACATGATCAGAAAAAAAACCATTGATCTAATCATGCTATTTAGTACTAATCATCATCCTGAGTTAAAAATTATTAGTCTTCTGTTTGTGTGTGTCTGGTAATATCAAATAACTCGGTTAGAAAATTGGTTAGAATGATAGCAAATTACAGAGTTATCTTCCCTTATTTGTTAATTTCTAGTGCATTTCAACCAAATTGTATCTTCTATAACCAGAACAGAAAGCGGAAATTGATGTTATTTTTGTGCTTAGCTAAATATTATGAACTGAAATCAATGTCACATAGGGTGGGATATTTTGGTTATGTTTTCACCACTGCCTGATTCTTAGGCAGACTGTCACTTAATATGAATAGTAACACTGATGTGTACTCGATCCGTATGCTGAGCCGGATGTCTAACATGCTAGTGCTTGAGGTAATATTCATCAATATTATTGACAACATTTTTTTTCTGAAATTCGAGGTAGACATGTTCACCAAATTATCGGCGTTCCTATGGAAATAAACAACAAATGGAAGTTGTTAACGACCTTGACTGGCTATACAGCCCTTGCACTGTCGGAAACTGTGCGCCTCTCCTTGTCGACCTTTTTCTTATGAGTCGGTGTTCCTTCAGACACTCATTAAAAACAAGATCAAAGAAGCCAGGTCAATAAATTTTACATTTAGATATATTGACACATGATTGATGTCCGATCCATTAACACTTCAAATTTTCTGATTAGGTTCCTTCAATATATCCCTTTAAAATAGAAATTAAAGAAATAACAGACACGGCTTCCTCCGCATCATTTTAGACTTATACCTCGAATTTGACGAACACGGTCATCTCAGTTCCAGAATCTATAACAAACGAGATGATTTGATTGAAATGATCAATTGTATCAACCTTGCTTTCGGTGTGAAAACTTCGCCTTTGTATGGGATATATTTCCTAACTTATTTGTTATTCAAGAGCTTGCAGCTGCTACTCAGACTCTGTAAAAAGTCTGTGTCTGAGTAGAAAGTTGATGAGCCAGAGGTACATGTATATAAGAGAACATCTCTTCCCTTTTCTTTAAGTACCTAGACAGTGTTGATAAATATCCCGTATCAGCCTCACAAAAATGCACCATGGACTTGATGTATATATATATATTCTGGGTACTGAAGTTGTTTATCATCTGATCACCATGTTATAGAATATTTTTTTTTTAATGTATATTACTTTACTTCTAAGTCTGTTTCTCTGGTTATATCCATTTAACGTGGCTCTGTTCTTATGCACAACCCGACAGTGTGATATTGTGCTATGGTAAATGCTTGTATTCTTTTTTTCATTTTTGCTAATGTGCTTTGTGTATATGCCTTTGTGGGTTTCTTTGTTACATAATTCTTTGTTTTATCAAAGGCGGATACAGGCAGGGGTTGTATCCGGGGGCTGGAACCTTCCTTTTGTTTTGGACGATTAAAACATTGGAATGGGAGCATATTGTTGAACCCCTTACTCTGGATTGGGATCACCCTCTTTTTAAAATGGCTGGATCCGACCCTGGTTTTTTGTAATTGATATATTAACATTGTGTTGACAGCTTTACCAAATTTTTTGACATTTTTACCTTTTATGTGTGTTCGTTTTGTTAACAAATAGTTGTTAATATAATGGAATTTATTACGACTGTCGTACAAGTGAGATGTTAAGCTAGCTGCTAAACTTGGTCTAATCCACCATTTTCTATATAAGGAAACGTCTGTATCAATTTGTTATCCATTCGTTTGCCATTTTATCAAGGAATTTCCGTTTTGAATTATCTTCGGCTTATAGTATTTTTGCTATTTTACGTTTTACTGAAAGGAGATACATCCCATTACTCGGACACATTATTTTGACTCCGGGTATCAGTCTGTGCTATTACTCCTTAATGTCGTGTGTAAATAAAAGAAGCATAAAATTGGAATTTAAAAGTCTTTAGTTTACCTGAACTCGTGTCCACCTGCACTCGTGGCGAGCACTAACACACAAACGCCGAAACGGACAATTACACTGGTTTCATCAGAAACATGGATTTTTTCTACAAGTTTTCCCCGATTGTTTGCCAAATCTAAGATACCTCTGTCCATTTTTGGACTTTCGAATTGTTGTCTACAGAAACAATATTATATCGGACCAATCACATACAAGAATTTATAGATATGCAATTAATGTAAGTGAATTATATTTGAAAAAAACGGAGTTGACTAAATACATGCATTGTATATGTGTATTCATGTGAAAAATTTGCATGCCAGGTCTAAAATATGTAAAACGATATATATTTTCCCTTGTCATCGATGTGATGGTAAATGAGAGTATTCCAAGTTCTTATGTGAGATATTACAATTACATTGTTTATTGCTTTATCTGCTAGACAAATTAACAATCTGATCGTCGAAGAAATATAATTAAGCATCTACAACATTGGATGTAAAACCAATGCGCGCATTGATCATTGTTAATTTTAAAAATATTGATAATTAGCTTTAATTTCAGTGTCATTTAACCAAAACGAATACCTTTGAATATAAATTTTCTGACAATTTCAAAGAATGCAGATCTTATCAAATAGTTCTGCCTTTCTACACACTTTTTGAAAATACTTTGTGGTATGATCGTTGACGAGACTACGTTTCACAACATACCAAATATTATCGTTGGATTAAAAATGTTTTTTAGGATCATGAACTCACAAATTCTATTAAGTTTGTTTCTTTTATTTGCCTGTGCAATTTTTTGCTAAGGTCGCATCGTCAAGAATGTAACATTTTTTTTTAAATAAAATTTATGTCTAAGCTACTAACTTCTTTAAGGCACATGTATAGGTAGAGGGTTACATTTTAAAATACTTGGATATAAAACAAAAATCAATATAAAACAAATATAACCTCTGGAGTATTTTTTAGAACAAATATACACAAATAAAAGTCCATACCTTAAGATTCAGTTACTTACGTTGCATCTCCTTCTGCAGTTTAAATTGTAAGAATTAACACCTCTAGTAAACAGATAAAACGTTTGATAAGGTGATAAACTACTTAGTTGTCTGATAAAGTCACAGGATCCAATAGATTTCTTTCCATCGGAGCTTCTGCCTATATAAAAATATGGTATAATTACCTGTTAATTTCATTTGCAAAAGGAACAGCTTACCGTGGAGTTGCACATACAAAATTTATTAACTCGTAACTGACGTTATAATTCATAGGCATAATAGTCTCGTTTTCATTATTTTCACAATAAAATCACCAGCGTAAATCATATTTGAGAAATAGAAAAGAAAATACGAGGAATAGCATTGAATGTTGAATACAATTAACGGGTACCAATTTGTTTTTAAGGACATGCATACATGCATGCTATAGCAGTGTGTTTTAGAAGAACACAATCGGTGTATTTTTTTTGTAAAATATACAAATTGTGAAAGTTTAATGTAATACCTTTGCTAAATGTGTCATACTGTATAAATGTGCGCTTTATGTTGATATTACGATTGTTTTTTTTTTAAATATAAAAAAAACGATGAACACATGAAGTTTTTTTTCATAAGTTATTTATTTTTAACTTCGCTAATTATAAAGTGAAATTCCTCGGATATCCCTAGTCTAATAATTTAAAATTTTGCAGCATTATAAAACGAGTACTTGACTCTAATCCTTTTTTAAAGCACAATTTATAAGAAAGAAGATCTTTATACGATATCTTGACATATTATAGACTAGTTTCTGTTTTATTACACAAATTTAGTTGGTCTTATCATTATATATATCATGAATATATTTTAATAATTTTGAACAACCTGTATCTTGAATAAAAGTTTCTTCTTCGTAAAATTAATCTTTATTTACCTTGAGGTCACATTTTTTATTGATTCATGTCAAAATTTATCCAGTTGTGTTAACTTGACAATTGTTTATCTATTTGCTCATTTACCATTGTTTTGTTTGCCTTATTTGTCATCTTTGCTTTTATATGTTTATTAATCATGTGCATCTCCTACTCAAGATGCACAATACATGGTATTAGTAAATATACATGTATCGAACGAGTTATTCAATGTCAAATTTTATAGCAGTGAACAAATGCATTCTACATAATACATGTATTTACCCATCAGCATATATGACTGTCCGACCGTAAAACGTACTCCACAAAGCCCATCATTCCCTGCTGTCTCTACAACTATTTCTTGACCAACACCTTCTGTCACTCCCTATGTTAAAGATGTACAGCATAACAGATGTATTTGTAATCATTAAACATAATTCAAACTTGCTTTGATTACAATATTTTTTTATGTGCTTATCAATTTATATGAGGCACAGTTAATATGTCGTTTGTGGTGTCCAAGTGTTCTGTTGTAGATTCGTGAGGGTGTTTCTTGCTATTCTGAGGTGTACATTTTTTAATAAAGAACTCTATAAATATTTATAAATTTGCTGAGTGTGTTAAAGTTTGTTTGTTCTGTACTCCTGGCCAGGAGTAATGTCATTGTAGCAGTATTTTTAAAATTGAAATATAAGCGGGGGTTTGGATAGTCATAAAACCATGATCAAACCACAATGTTGACTTCAGTCGTTCTGTATCTAATTTAGGAATATTGCAGCTATTATCTACATGCCGCTTCTATCTTGGCTTTTTCTTCTGTTGTAGTTCAGTGTTTCTGTTGTTTCGTTGATTTCCTTTAAAAGTTAATGTGTTTCTCTTGGTTATAGTTTGTTACTCGGGTTTGATTTTTCCTAAACAAATTATGACTCTTGAACATCGGTATACTCTTTTATCTTTATAAAACTATTTAATCAGTGAATTAGAAAGTTTTACATTCAATACAGCTAACTCGTTTATCGAATTTAATGCACCGAAGTAACCGAATTCGTTACAATTGATCATTTTAGTACATTTGACACATTTCCTTCAGTTTTATATCTCGGTTTCAACGAAAATTTCACTGACTGGAATTATATTTTTTGGAAAAAATAAGCACACCTTTGAAATATATTTGAAATAATAGGATTACCATTCGGAAGTCAACTGTACATATATATATTTATCATACAAATACAATTTTTCTAAAAATATATGCGAGAAGTGGTTCCAATAATGTATGTTATATTTTAACTATATTAAAATGGATCGTTAAATTTTATAGCATAATCCCAAAAACATACACTGCAAATTCCATTACATAATTTCCATTATCATTTTTACTACTGACTCTTACCTTCATTTTGAAAATAATGCGAAATGTATATTTCCAGATCGCAAAGTTGTTTGAAGTATCATCTGGTGGTCCTGGTATTAACGTCTCCTTGGAAACTTTGCCGTAGAATACTAGAAAAATATGCAGCATTGTAGAGCAAACAATGATTTTAGGAACGACAAAACATTTTCCAGAGAGGATTTTGACAATGTCCCACTTGGCCTGATTAGAACTGATATTTAATAACTAACACAACAGATGATAACAATTAGTAGTATGCATTCAAACATACAGGAAGCAAATTTGTAGAAAGTTAAAGTCAAAGTGGAAGTCTTAGCAACAACATATGAAAGTTAATGGTCAATTTAATGAACCATCCTCGGATATTAAATGCTCATCCCTTACTAAATCCTAAAAAGTAACAATAGAAGGCAAAACAATAACTCTGTTGATCCCTTGGAGTTGAACTCATAACAAGTCATATTTTCAAATATAATTCTTGAAATGTCCAACATTTACTAGTCTGTCAATTATCATTATATATATTTAAAATCGAAAAATCTGTTTTCTATAGAAGTGCAGTGTAGTTAACAGATTATTTTTGATAATCTAAAATAAATATTCCGAAGTTTTTATAGGGAAATTACTGAACGTCTTGCGTGCACAAAGTAGTTCTAAAACTTACCGTAGTTAGCTGAACAGAATTGTGATTGCGGATGCTGTGAACCAAAACACGAACAACCGTGGACATCATGTGTTATCCAAGTTAGAACGATACACAATAGTAGCACTTTTTGAAACATCTTATAGTTTCTTTCTCTATTCTAAAAAGTACTATGCATAATAATTTAAACTCTCGTGTCTTTAAATATGTGCAGTGCAGATGTTATGTAAATTACCATATGGAGGATGGACAAATCGTTATGACCGCGTGTACAATACAATTCGACTGTTGGTTATACGTCAGGATCAATCTTGCGACTAAATAACATTAGTCTTATAATAACCCTTCACCTTCCTCGTGAAACATAATCACATTTTAATTGAGTGTGGAATTATATCAAGTAAAATGCATTTCAAGCAATTGTGTTCACTGAAGAATGATATTAATAGGATTGTAAATAAAGTATATGTAAACGTAAATATAACTCTAGTACCTTGCAGATGTTCAATTAAAAACTCATTCACGTCTACTTACTAATAATATTACGAGTCATGTTTCTGTATGCTATTTTTAAATCATACTTGTTCAACCCTTTTGATTATGTAACTGGGTCACTGCTTGCTACTTGTTCGTTAAATCAAATATCGTCTGGTATTTCCTGTTTTCCAGAATATCACCGTGTCAGTAAATTGGAGATCAAATTCCAACGCAACCACGCGGTCATCCTTACAGAATATATCAATTAAATCTAGATCATATGCTATGTAAAATGAGATAAAGTGATACATAAAGGCAACAGTGGTATACCGCTGTTCAAAACTCACAAATCCTTGGACAAAAAACTAAATTGGGGCAACAAACCGAAACCGAAGGAAACGCATTTAATATAAGAGGAAAACAACGACGCAACATTAAAGTGTAACACACACAGAAACGGACTTAACGGATTAAACAAAATCCTATGAGAATAACAAATATTATTGGCAAGACAAAAACTTACCAGAATCACATGACATGACATGAATTGTTGGAGCTTCGAGTAACAGCATGACCTTTGACAATGAAAATGTTTAGAATACGAATAATGATTACACCATTAACAGTGATGAACAAAAAAAAAACGGTAATACAAAAAACTTTTTCTCATAGTGGCACT